>NC_090730.1:166121224-166253724 GCF_036898095.1 Palaemon carinicauda
GTGGGTCTTAAAATCAATCTATAAATTCACAAACGCACAAGTTACTTCGGTCATTATAATATCACAGCTAATTACGTATCATGTTATACTCAAGAATGATTATAAGATTTAATTAAAGAGATTAATATAATAACCACGGTGGGGACAGCTACTGTAGTTGGTAGCTCAAAGTACCGCTTACATTGTTGGAACATTTGCGTGGAGTAATTCGAAGCTCTAGTGCAGCCTCTGAGTAAATATAGTTTTACTAGAAAAACTAAGAAGTTAAAACAGTGTAATTAATTAGTTCTCTTACTTCAAGGCTCCTTCATACAACAAGAACTACGTGGAAACATCAAAATACGATATGTATAAAGGTTTGTCTCTTTTGTTGCCACAGTGGTTCACTTAGTAGAGAAATTGGATTCAAGTTAACTCATGAGGCGGTAGAGGAAAGTGACCCTTGCATACAATATTATGACCTGTGTGACCAGTGCCCAGCCCCGTTCGCCACCCAAGCTAGAACCATGGAGGACCAAGTAATATCCTTTTTATGACTAAGCAGGTAAACCTATAGACTCTCACACTCTCCATCCCTAGCTCTCAAAACGATTATGTTTTGGACAGTACTGACACTATCGAGGCTTGTGTGGGCTCGAACTCCTGACCTACGTGTTATGAGTCAAGGCTATTAACAATAGGCTTCTTGAAGCTAGCCATGAGGAAATGCTCCCTGTCACACACTGACTGCTCGGCGAGTTCCTGTGTTTAGCCCCGCCCACCACATCTGCCATCCCTCTCTAGAGTCTCAGGTTGATTACTAGCCACGCAGTCAGGGTGTGACAGGGTGCATTCCTCAGAGCGAAGGTGTGCCGGGAATTCCTGTGTCCGACTGTACTTGTCATATATGCCATAGCGCCTAGTCAATGACCAGATGAACGCAGTTGAACCTAACCTAAGGCAAATATTATGATAATGAAATATCCCGAAATTTGGCATGGATTTATGTAAGTATGAATATACTAGTGTAAGCGACCCGTTAAAAAGGACAAAGAATGACTAAATATTTAGATAGAGATGCACACATGCAACACACTCGCACTAGGGTATGACTACTCTCCCCCATACCCGAGGAACGGGGAGAGCTGTGCGTGACTGGGAAATATATATATATATATACTGTATATATATATATATATATATACATATATATATGGGATACCTTCACGCAATGAAAGGGATTTTGTATCACCATGATCAGCAAAGATATACCAGTCATGGCCACCCATACTAGTTTGGTTTGCTGCAAGCGATCAGACAAGTCTCCCACAGTCGCTAATCCAAACTGGCACGCGTGTTGATTGAAAACTGACCAAACTGAAGCCTTTGTCCTGCAGTAGACTAGAAAACGCCTGTTGTTGTTGTTGTTTTTTTTGTTGTTGTGTTGTTGTTGTTGTTTTAGAATATATGATATCGCATGAATTACTTTATTTTCTTGAATAATTTAGACAGGCCAAGAATAACCATAATATGATTTCAGACATCCCTACATGACGTCTGCAGGACTGGCGTTCGAGAATCGCTCACGCTCGATAGTTTCTTTACTGTCTGCAAACTTACCATCCTTGTGAGGTATGGATGGAGGGTTTTGGGAGCCTATAGGTCTATCTGCTGAGTCATCAGTAGCCATTGCCTGATCCTCCCTGGTCTTAGATTGTGTGGAGAGGGGGCTTGGGCGCTGATCATATGTATATATGGTCAGTCTCTGGGGAATTGTCCTGCTAGAGCATTGTCATTGTCCCTTTTCTCTGCCACTCATGAGCACCCTTTAAACCTTTAATCGAAATTTTTATTCTAGAAATGTCGAATATTTAGATACTTATAACACTATGATTTCGAAAATTAAATCATTATTATTATTATTACTAGCCAAGCTACGACCCTAGTTGGAAAAGCAATGAGGTTCGGTATACGATTTGTAACAGGTAGAATATTCTTCTATTAATCTGGCCGACTCCGTGATTGACAGGTAATTAAATCAGGTTAATTTATTAATTTTAATTAACTTTTAGTGTTTTGGCGATCGAACAAATCGAGTGTCACTTCTCGAGCTGTCTTCTAATTAGATGTAAATCATGTATTTCATTATAATTATAAAATGAATCGTATTCTTGGAAGAGAGAGAGAGAGAGAGAGAGAGTGAGAGAGAGGAGAGAGAGAGAGAGAGAGAGAGAGAGAGAGAGAGAGAGAGAGAGAGAGTGTGTGTGTTTCTATTTTAGTAACGCCAAATTAAATGTAAAACTGCATAAGCCTACTATACAGTACTGAGAAATATTAATGAGAGAGAGAGAGAGAGAGAGAGAGAGAGAGAGAGAGAGAGAGAGAGAGAGAGAGAGAGAGGAGAGAGAGAGAGAGAGAGAGAGAGTGTTTTTTTATTTTAGTAACGCCAAATTATCTGAAAAACTGTATAATCCTACTATACAGTACTGAGAAATATTAATGAGAGAGAGAGAGAGAGAGAGAGAGAGAGAGAGAGAGAGAGAGAGAGAGAGAGAGAGAGAGAGAGAGAGAGAGAGAGAAAGAGAGAGAGAGATTTTAGTAACGCCAGACTAGCTGAAAAAAAAAAACGGAGTACTATACAGTACTGAGAAACTTTAATTCGAGAGAGAGAGAGAGAGAGAGAGAGAGAGAGAGAGAGAGAGAGAGAGAGAGAGAGAGAGAGAGAATCTTTTTATTTCATTAACGCCAAATGAACAAAAAAAACACGTTGCACTATACAGAAAAAAAAGTTTAATTCAGAACGCCACAAATATATTGATTTAAGTGATATAACAAAAGCCAATTTCTTAAAAACAAAAGCCTAAATGAGTAGCCTATAAGAAGAGACAATTAAATTATTAATGATATTTAATTAACTGATCTCATGCAATGTTGATGATGGACTTTAAAACAAATGGTTGAAATTCCGAATGGCTAAAATGTGTTAAATGTAATGATAAAAATTACAGTAACATCTGTCGTTGTAATTAAACCTCATTTGATCATGTTAATGGTACAGGGCTTTGATTCCTGATTTTTTGCTTAAGATCTACAATTTTTCAATGTATATACCATTAGTTTCATATACCACCCTTCTTTATTATATAAATATACATTTCCATTTGTTTTTTAGGCTAAGAATCTCATTTATATATATATATATATATATATATATATATATATATATATATATATATATATATATATATATATATATATATATATATATATATATATATATATGCTTATGTATATGTATGTGTACATTTTGTTTATCTATATCAATATTTGCTTTTTATTTTTTTTCCTAATTGATGATATTATTTTAGTTGTATTATTGCCCGAAGAGCTCTGCTCCACATGGGCTTGGACTGAGTCTTTTTTGTAAATCTTTTGTATGTAAATATTTTTGTCCCATAAACATTATTATTATTATTATTATTATTATTATTATTATTATTATTATTATTATTATTATTATTATTATTATTATTATTCCCACCCATTTATAGTGATTAGATTTAAAGGTTTTAAATGTTACTCATGAATGGCAGAGAGAATGCCCTAGAGACTGACAATGTATACATAGGATCAGCACGCAAACCCCCTTTCCATCCAAGCTAAGGACCAGGGCGGGCCGGGCAATGGCTGCTGATGACTCAGCAGATAGACCTATAGGCTCCCCCAGACCTCCTATTTTTAGCTCACAAGGATGGTGAGGTTGCAGACACTACAAGAAACTACCGAACTTGAGGTGGACTTGAAGTAGTTTGAATCCTAAGGATACATATAGTTCAAGCCTCCTTGGGAGATAAGAAGAGTTTTTCGACCATCTCTTGATAATGAAACACGGTTTGACCCTCACAGTAGATGGCAGGATTATTTTGAGATCCTTAAAGAGAACTGTTAAATCTCCAGTTGAAACACCGCTCCCTTCACAAAATAGATGGAGGCCAGTGTTAAGTAAGCTTATCGAGTTATGTTATTTGAGTTCTCCAGTAGTTTATTTATTTCTCTATTTCCTTTCCTAGCTGAGCTATTTTACCCTGTTGGAGACCTTGGGCTTATAGCATCCTGATATTCCAATTAGGGTTGTAGCTTAGCAAGTAATTTATTCCTCTTGTAGTTTAGTTATTTCCTTATTTCCTTTCCTCAATGGGCCATTTTTCTCTGTCGGAGCCCTTGTGCTTGTAGCATCCTGATTTTCCAACTAGGGTTGTGGTTTAGCCAATGATAATAATAATAATAATAATAATAATAATAATAATAATAATAATAATAATAATAATAATAATAATAATAATAATAATAATTAATGAACGCTAAAAGAACTGCATCACCTTGAGTGTCGTTGGGAGAGGAGTTGGAAGGAAAGGTTAGCCAGGTCGTAGGAGCAGGCGCACATCGCTTACCTCCCACAATATCAAGCACTTTTAAAAGAGCCAGTTCATCCAAACCAGGCACTCTTAGTCGATCTCACTGTCATAAAACACAGCAATCTCGAAGTAACTACGTTCTCAGGAAGAAGAGTAAGTCTTTTGTAAGTGATTTCTGTAAGTCACTGATGACTTAGTGCGTCCAAGTATGAGTTAGGCCTGCATGTCTTTAAATTGCTATCGGTTGCTGTACGCTAAGGCGGTAACTCGAGTATATTTGTATATTTTACTTTATGGTACCAGAAATAAGAATATTCACGCCAGTAAAACAGTTTATTATATATATATATATATATATATATATATATATATATATATATATATATATATATATATATATATATATATATATATATATATATATATATATATATACTTCCCTGATACACGAAAGCACTTGGTACTTGGTATTTCATTTTCCTGCCTGATTTTACATTTGAATATTTGCCACGTGCAGTTTTGTGACTGTGATATATAGGCTATACTGTATATATATATATATATATATATATATATATATATATATATATATATATATATATATATATATATATATATATATAGCCTATATATATATTTCATACAGTATAAATATATATATATATATATATATATATATATATATATATATATATATATATATATATATATATATATATATATATAATATATATATATATATATATATATACACTGTATATTAAAAAGCACATGATGCTAAGAGGTTGGCAATTTATTGTTATTGTGCATGCATATTGTCATATTCATGTCATTAACTATCCTTATTGCAATAAACTCATCTTGATTATACAGCTTTGAAGCAAATTCTTATGACATTACTACTATTGGGTCCATTTTATGATTATTTTTTGGTTAGCTATTGACGTTCAAGTGTCTCGTCCATGTCTCAGTTTAGCAATGTAGGCCTACCTTTATTTACTTTACGAGGAATGTTGATGCTACTTTTATGAAATCTTCCCATCTCTTTCAAGTGTTTCTAGTAATATAGAATTTACCGATTCAAAACCAAGAGTAGATGAATAATCATCATTTTAAACTTGGTTTCAGTCAACGCTGTGAGTCGTTTGGAAAATATTTAATTTTGTAAAAAAGGGAATCTAACTTAGTCTAACCTAACATAGCCTTACCTAACCTAACCTAACTTTGAATTTGCGTTTGTAATTCAACTCGAAATCAACAACCTAACCTAGTCTAACCTAACATAGCCTTACCAAACCTAAGCTAATCTAACTGAATTTGCATTTGTGATTTGACTCAAAATCAACAATCTAACCTAGTCCAACCTAACATAGCCTTACCTAACCTAATCTAACCTAACTTTGAATTTATGTTTGTAAATTAACTCGAAATCTACGAATTTTTTGTATCACTGATTCACGCGTTAAATTCTATTTGAGAATTGAGAGTTGCTTGTGAGTTGGTGTGTCTGAGACTTTATCATCCAATAGTGTACGCGACTTGTCAAAAATGACTTCGTATTTAGATATGCACACACAGATTTCACCCTTCCCACCCCCTCCCCCTTTATTAACTGCAACTCGTTTGTTTGGCGATTTGTGGGAGAATGTGGTTTCCGAGTGTATCTGCTAGGATAACTTCTCTCAACAGGATATGAATACTCTCTCTCTGCCCTGCTGCTCAGCACGACAGGGAAGAAATATATTCATATGTAGAGCCAGACACTTGTTCTTTTGTATATAGGGTAGGATAAAACAGGATTAATTTTTTTTCATTCAAGTAGCTTTTTTTTTTTTTTTTTTTAAGAAACCTATAAGATACAATATCTTTTGACTTGAGTAACTTTCCTTAACCATTACGGTATGCTTTATTTATTAATTCTTGAATATATTCTCCTTTTTTCAGACAATGAAGACATTGACTGAAGCACTCGAAGAGCCTGGTGTTATTGAAGCAATGAAAAAGCAGATTAATAAGTTCAGGTATTTATATCATAGAGTTATATTCTTAATTTGTGTTAAATTAACATATACTTATGTCATGAACAGGTGTGTTTCTTCTATGCAAGTCTAAAACGATACTAAGTTGGCTGGGGTAGTACAGTGGTAGCATGTTCGCCTAGCATTAGCATAGCAGCAGATCGATCCCCGCCCGGGACTGCGAGTTTAAGCTTTTTACTGGGAAGGCCATTGCTGTGGTTGGGCACCACAGTGGGGGTTGGGCTTGCCCGACTGACGTTCTGGTGAACATCAATTCTGATGAAACTGGAACTGAAATCAGGCGCCTTTAATCTTTAAGTATATATACGTCAAAACTTTTGTAATGTAATAGTAAATTACGGTGCTATTTGTGTTTCTCTTTTATAGATATTCGACCTCTGTTTGAGCTTTGGGTCTTTTGTTATGTAGATAGATAAGGATATCATTGTAGGTTCCAGGTTCCAAGTTCCTCCTTGTTCTCTCCACAACACTATGATTGCGGCCACACTACTAGAAGCATTTGTGCAAAGCACTGCAATCTACAGAAAGTTCATTGCCATTAGTTATATCCTACACAGACATGCTTGCATACTTTTAAATCTAACTTCCAGAACCTATCAAATATATCTGGCAACTTCTTTGATTGGTGTTTCTAACTTCCTTAATCATAGGTATTGTCTTGCTCGATAGGGCAATGTCACTATCCCTTGCCTCTGCCATTCATAAGTGGAATTTAAACATTTAAACAATTTACCAAAACTTTTACATTTTATCAATTTATCCAAACTTCTACATTTCTGTCATTGTTCAATATTTATCAAAACTTTTGAATTTCTGTAATTGTTCAACATTTATCAAAACTTTTGAATTATCCACAGGTTCAAGGAAGCTCCAAAACTGATGGTTGGTGCTGTTCATTGGCCGCCCCACGTAACATTGCAAGAGAGGATTCCAGGGGTCACTGATACAACCGGCACTTACGGAGGAGATAAGGACGTGGGCGATAAATACTACGTTTCAGGACCCATTGGAAACATACTCAATATCTTAGCTGAGGGATACAATTTCACGTAAGTTGCAGGCCATGTTTCGTTTAAATTATTAAACCTGATTCTTCATTCAGCTGGGCTCCACAAGTGACTACTAGAGTTGGAAGACCCAGCCCTACATGGGTGAGGATTATGAAGCGCAATATAGGAGATGATGAATGAAGTATTGAATTAAAAGCTCAGGATAGAGACGACTGGCGAAATCTAACCGAGGCCCTTTGCGTCAATAGGCGTAGGAGGAGATGATGATGATGAATTCTTCATAAAAGATTTAGAACTCGTTCATGGATGGCAGAGGTGAGGAACAGTGACAATGCCCTAGAGACTGACCATATGTACATATGATCAGCGCCCAATACCTCTCACCAACCAAGCTAGGATCAGGGAGGGCCGGGTAATGGCTGCTGATGACCATAGGTTCCCTAAACCCACCCATCCTTAGCTCACAAAGTTCGTGAGGTTGCACACACTGCAAGAAACTATACGCTCCTCAATGCACTTACTTTAAGGGCCGCTTTTCTGTTCGTATACTGTAGGGGAAGCATACTCTCCATGGGACGTTTCGTAATTCCTTTTATCATATACTTTCAAAGGCATTCAGTATTTCACACCGCAAATTGCTCTTTTATTGTTAAATCCACATTATCGAAGCACTTAGAAAACATGAACATTTTCAGTTTCTTTTTGAAAGCCTTAATATCTCGTCTTTCGAATATCTATTAGGAGTATATTGTATAATCTTGGGATCGCATATTTGAAAGCTATAGAGTCTAAAACCTACGCTAGATATATTTTTCGGTTCCAATAATGTGAAACCATTTGCAACTACTCTCGCGTCAACATGATTTGTTGGCTGTACGATATGTAGCAATTCTCTTAGATATTTTGGATGGCTGCTTTTGATAACTTAATGGGTTATTGTACATATTTTAAACTCAATTCTTACTAATAGGCAGCCAGTGTAAATACATTATTATAGGAATCATCTTTTCACTCTTCATTGTAGGTGTTATCTTCATTAGGCCTACAGCTTTATCCTATGATTAGTTGTTTTTTTTTCGCAAAAAATATCCATTCTGTATTTTTCGAATGAACCACATTTCATCATATGATTATTTGACTCTAGGTCGGCGATTCTTGACAAATTTGCTAAGTCACCAACTGGTCCGCTTGTAAATTTTATAATTCAACAATTTTAACATCGTGTTCAGCAATCGTAGCTTCGTATTCAGCAATCGAATAATCCCATAGGTTCACTGTTCAAGTTCTGCTTCCATTTCATTAACCGTCTTCACCTTTTTTCACCGTTATCCTTACATTAAGGGGTCGGTTGCCTGATGCTCCCTCTCTGATGTCATCTATCAAAGGTATCCTCTTCCACTAAAACCTCTCCTCTCCATATCATCCTTCGCATTGTCTCGCCATCTATTTTTTTTCCTAGTCTTCCTTCGTTAACTGAATTCCATTGCTACATGCAGGACATAGTCGTGTCATTTGTTTTATATTATCATCACTGGTGCCATCTAGAAAAATCATGCCATCCATTCTTTATCATTTTTATTTTCCAGAATTACATATGGGATATGTATATAGTGATTTTTTTCCAATCTAAAATGCTACTTTTTAAAATAAAGCATAACTAATGTCACCAAGAAAAGCTCTCATTCTTTCAAAGAGAGGAAGAACTCAACTAGCATGTCTACACAACACCCCTCATTCATTACTATCTATTTGAATCAATTAGACATATTGACCATATTCTTTAACATTTTCTCTTTTATGTTTCATATTTCTCAATCTGTGAAGTTTCACCAACACTTTCAATTACTAAGACCATAACATTATCTACTTTCTTGTTCTTTAAGTGCTTCAATAATGTGGATTTGACAATTAACACATTATGCAGTGTGGTACGCAAAATTCCTCAGAATGTATACGACAAACTGATATTGTATTTCCTGTACTTAGCGGTGTTCCCCTGCGTGATGGAACAAGGAAATCAGTAGTGAAAACACAAACAAAAATAAACTAAAATAAGGATTTGGGGGTAATTGGTACGTAGTGTAAGCCTACAAATTAGATAAATGTCAAGCAATACGTATTGTGAAATGTTAAATGCTCCTGAAAGAACATCATAAAACAACCGTGGAGGTCTGGAGGACCTGTAGATAGTAGGGTTCCCCTGCTTTACAGGACCAGATAATCAGCCCTTAAATTAAGGGTTTTACTCTAGGTACGGACGGTAAAAGCTATCATACTAAAAAGTAGTTTCTTTTCTTTATAAAAAACGCACGGTTTATTCGAAATATTTTCCCGTCAGTAAATATTCTACCAAAGTAAGTTCGTATTTAACAAAACCAAATATATTTTAGAACATTATAGTGATATAACACTTATAATATTATTAGATGTTCTTTTTGTCATTTAAATGTTACAATGATTACACATTTGCATGGGTAAAATATATAATATTTTGTTTTTAAATCCCAAACGCATTATTGAAGCATAATAATCACAATAAATAAGTATCCCATATAATACGGCACGCTTCGTTTTCTATTATTCCATAAAGCTCAAGTACGTTTTCTTTAATTTACTGCCATTGGTTATTTCATCTTATAAGAGGTAATTGTAGTAATTTTGTACAAATCATTATTCAATAATGAGAATATAAGACATAATTGTATCAATGACTCAAAAATGCCATTGTATCGATTGTACAGAATCAATTTTCAGTCAAAGTAGATTATTTCATTGATTTGAAGTTATAACAGGCTTATAAGCCTATACCTAATTTCCATGGAAATTATAGAGATATCCCTACTGACCGAAACATTATTCCAAAACTTATCATTAAAATTCTTAAAAAATAGAATAACACAAAGAAACAATATATGGGCAAAACTGTCATCTTAAGTGGATATTAAAGAAATGCGCACATTTTATAATTGCGCATTTTTTTCTAGATTGGCAATGCACGCAGATAGACTGGATAGACCCTACTTATATAACAAATAATAAGTTAAAGGATATTGTAAACATAACACATTATTTACTCAAAACACTTTATTATATTGACATTACAAATAAATTGCTAAATATAGGTATCCACCATTTAACAATGTTGACAGGTCATAGTTGGTAACAATGCGTGGCAAATATGTCAGCACAAAATTATCATATTACTAATGTGGATTATTTTTATTGATTTAAATTGCCTATCAACTTTATGGTATATACTTTCATACACTTTTATATGTTGATATTATGATCTTAACAGTATTTTGATCTCATGTGAAACAGTTTGTCAACGGTAAGTTGGCAACATTGTTGAATGTCAATGAATGTCAAGTTTTCAAAGAATGAAATTAGGATATTATTTTCCATGGATTGTTTTATTATTTTAAAATGCCTATCAATTTTTTACTATAGCCTTTCATACACTTTTATATGTTAATATATGATCTTAAAAGTATTTTGATCTCATGTGAAACATTTTGTCACCGGCAAGCTGGCAACACTAATAAATGTATAAGAATGTCAAATTATTTTTTATGGATTATTTTTATGGATTTAAATTGCCTATCAACTTTATAATATAGCCTTTTATACACTTTTATATATTAATAAATGATCTTAAAAGTATTTCAATCTCATGTGAAACATTTTGTCATCGGTAAATTGGCAACACTGAAATATCAAGTTCTCAATGTTTGTGTGTTACGCTTTTATTTGCAAAATATTTTGTGCAAAATGTGAAGTTACTAATTTCCAAGCTGAAAAGTGTGTTTGTGTAAGTAATTACCGTAATCAAGCAAATTGAGTTAATTAAGAAAGAAGTGACAAGAGCACATAAAGAGAAAATGGAAGAACTGTGAATTGTGGGCAACGATAAGTATGGCAAGTGCTAGAGATTAAAAATGGCAATTACATACTTACATTTCTTAATTAATATGTGAAACATAGTTGTCTCATAAATTGCCTTGTGTCTTTACATTTCTGGTCATGATTATTGATATAAAAAAAAGTTTATGAGTTTGCCTACCATCCATATGAAAACAGTGATTTTCACGTAGGGAAAAACACGAGTATAATACACCATACACTAATAACATTTATTTATAGTTTCTGAACTACACCAGAACTAGTTGAAAAAAAAATGGTAGATATGTGATACTTTAATTTCTAGCCAAGTACCTGAACCCTATATTTTTCCTACTCTCTTTCTTGTGTTATATCCATTTCTGACCATGATTATTGGGGCAAACCACCCGTTCATGAGATTTTGGAACCCTTTATATGAAGACAATTATGGGGGAACCCAGTGGGAAACGGAGTTTTTTTTGGGGGGGGGGATGGGGAAATGTCATGATCTACAGCAATAATAATGGTCAAATGCAAAATAAGCCCAAGATAAACCAGTTGGATAAACATATGGTTCATGTAAATTGTTGAAAATAGGCCAAAACGTAATTATGTAACACTCTTGAGATTTGTAAAAGGGTACAGAACCTAACAAACCCACCTAACCTAACCTAACCTAGTAGTTACCAGGTCACAATCCCTAGCCGGGCACAAGCCCCCTGGATTCCCATTCCCAGGTCACAACCCCTAGCTGGGGCAATCCCCCCGGACCCCCCTTCCCAGGTCACAAGCCCCCCAGACCCCCCTTCCCAGGTCACAATCACTAGCTGGACCCCCCCTCCCAGGTCACAACCCCTAGCTGGGGCAATCCCCCCAGACCCCCCTTCCCAGGTTACAAGCCCCCCAGACCCCCCTTCCCAGGTTACAAGCCCCCCAGACCCTCCTTCCCAGGTCACAACTACTAGCTGGACCCCCCTCCCAGGTCACAACCACTAGCTGGACCCCCCTTCCAGGTCACAAACTAAAAGAATCACAAAATAATCCTTATATTATGATAAAGTAAATCACAGATAAATCCTTCCATTATGTAAAAGTAAATCGCAAATAAATCTTTACCTTATGATTGACACCGTCGCCTTTTTTTTTTTTTTTTTTTGTCAATTTTTATAAAACCTTTGCAGTAGAAAATGTGCTTGCCTTCCTTGAAAATTGAGTCAGAATCGAACATTTGAGGCATTATTTCGCCGTTATCTTTTAATTTCACTTTAGTAACAATAGCTTTACACTAAACGGAGAGCATTTCCATCATAATCAATTGCCGACATAATCGAAATTACACTAGGTTTCGAAATGAATTGATGTGCTTCCCTAAAGTTTCCTCTTGGAGACGTCTTTACGAGATGGTGGTTAAGTGGAAACTGAAGGAGAAGGTTGGAAAAAAATGGCTGTTGCAGAACAACATCTTTGAACTTATGAAGATGCAATTGTAAGCTGTTAATTGGTTTAAAAAAAAAAACACTTGACAAATACGTCATTGTAAATACACAGTAAGCTCCCCAAACCATGGGAAAAAAATGCATGCTCAATAAGTCCCCTTCAGTCTCTCAGATGTAAACAATAGACTTCACATTTTAATCGACCGATACGTAAGTTATTATGCCCCAGCCCCTATTAAACATATAGAGAAAAATACCAAACTAGCCAGCACTCGTCCATTTTTTATAGCGAATTCCAGTTCCGCTAGAAATTAGAGTATCATATATTAACCGAAAATGGTTATGGCATATCCTAAATAGAATCAGAATTTTTACGTAGGGGAAAAACAAGAGTATAACAAACATTTATTTAAGTTTTCAGAACTACACCAAAACTAATTGTAAAGAATATAGTTCATGTTGGATCCATGAGAAACCAGTCTTTTTCCATGGGGCGAAACCAGATTTAAGGAAAGCTAGCCTCTGTCCCAAACTAACCATAGCCACCTAACCTAACTTAGGTCTTAGGCACCCAATTGACCTCCCTTCACTCATGTGGCACCCCTTTCCCTCCTATGGCACTATTTACCCTCCTCTGACACCCCCTTCTTCTTTACGGTTATGGTGCCCTGTTAGTAACGTCCTTGCCTGGTGATCACCAGACTGGGGTTTGAGTCCCGCTCAAACTCTTTAGTTCCTCAGGTTGCTGCAACCTCACCGTCCTTGTGAGCTAAGGATGGGGTGTTTTGGGGAGCCTAAATGTCTACCTGCTGAGTCATCAGTAGCCATTGCCTGGTCCTCCTTGGTCCTATCTTGGGTGGAGAGTGGGGCTTGGATGCTGATCATATGTATATATGGTCAGTTTCTAGGGTGTCCTGCTTGATAGGGCAATGTCACTGTCCCTTGTTTCTGCCATTCATGAGTGGCCTTTAAACCTAAACCTTCCCTCCCTGTGACTCCTATTTCCCCCTGTCATACTCCTTAACTCCCTGTGACAATCCTTTCTACTTGTAAAACCCCTTACCTTTCCTCTTCCAAAACCCCTTACCTTTCCTCTTCCTAATTTCCTCTATCTCTCTCTCTCCTTGTCTCCCTCTTATTACCACTTCCCCCTCCTCTTATCCTTCCCTTCTCCCCCTCTCCCCTCACCCCTCTCCTCTCTCCTCTCTCCCCTCACCTATGAGGTCTACGTCCACTAGACCTTTTTGTGATGGGAGATATACGTATACTTTGCATAGAAGTGTGTATCGTTGTGCGGTATAGGTGCTGGAATACTAGCTACCTGTCCTCTCTTCTCAAAAGGACGAGTGTGTGCACTGCTAGTAGGAACAAGGGCTTTGCCGTTTCCTTTCCTTCTTGGAAGATCCCTCTCTCGCTTTTGCAAGAGGGAAAACAAGCATACAGAGAGTTATCCCTTCGTCTACAGACATTGGTAGATGCGGTTTTGAAGCTGTAGTCGTTCTCATACTGAATGCTGCTCCCTCTTAAAAAATTCTGATCAATCTACATAGAGAAGAGGAGAAGAGGTATGTGCGAAGAGGTCTAGTATGTACCAAGAGAAGCTGTACCTACCAAAAGTGGTGACCAACCCGAGTGAGTTGGACACCTAGTATGTTCTTGCCATAAGAGGTTACTTACGGGAAATGTTTTTTCCCCGAGAATATGGTTTGGTAGGTTTTTCACTTCACGGTGCTTCCCTTCTACTGATTGGTAACTACCGGTCGGTTGTTAACACCTTGTTATAAAATTTTAACAGCCGTTTACTTCAGCTGCATTGTTATTTTAACTGTGAAAGACTCTGGTTTATATACATACATATACTAAGGCACTTCCCCAATTTTTGGGGGTATAGTTAGGAAAAATACAAATTACTTCCAAATTTATTCTTTTTACTATTTTTGCAGACTTTATCTTTTTTTGTTCTACTGTACACTAACTTTCAGTTTTGATAAAGAACCTATCTAGAGATGACTGTTAACTTTTTTTAATGATATGATAATGGTGGTAAAAATGACGTTATCCCGCCATGAATACTGTAATGCATTTGACGTATGGGCATTTTGTAACTGATTTCTTACTACTAGTGTCGTTAGTACTTTTCCACAAAAATTGTGCATACAAAAGGAAATTTTTGTTTTCAAAAAGAAAAGGAGAGAAGGGATGGTGGATGTAGTGACTGATTTTTAGAATAAAAAATTAGTTGTGAATAGATGTTTTTAAATATTTAACTTAGCCGGTGAATATATAATAGCTGCTGCTCCGGCGGCTCGACAGAAAAAACACAAAAACTCGCGAGCGATCGCTATGAAGGTTGCGGGTGTGCCCACCAGCGCCAACTATCGGCCAGATACCGCATATGCATGTAAACAGCTCCAATTCTTCTCTGTCGGTCTGATCGACAAGACGTACCATTACTCGCTGTTAACCTGGAGTTTTTCAACAGACTTGGTGAAGTACAGTGGAACCTCTACACACGAACGTATCTACATCCGAATTTTCCAACATCCGAAGTAAAATTCGAGCAAATTTTTGACTCTACACCCGAATTTTATTTCGACACACGAAGTAAACATTACGCCATTGAGCGTCGAGTGCTCAGTTCTCTATTATTGTGTGTATCTGGATGTCCTCTGTTTGGTCTGTTATTAACAGTGCTTATTTTCTTCCTTTTCTCACATTTCCTTTTTGATTTTATCTATAATCATGGTGCCTAAGAAGCTAAGTTTCAGTACAGGAAGAAGGCAATTCTTTCATTAGAATTGAAGCAAGAAATCATAGAAAAACATGAGAGCAGTGTGCATGTGAGTGATACTGTATGGCTAAACAATATGGCCGGAATAGGCCTATGATCTCGAGGATCATCAAGCTGAAGGCAGCCATTAAAGCAAATAACCATCGAAGGGGATCACCATTATTACAAGACATCTTAGCAATACCCTGGAAGAGATAGAATGCCTTTTGTTGATGGGGATTAAGGACAAAGAGATTGTTGGCAACGATCATTTGTGAGAAGGGCCAGCGTGATGAACAGAAAGAAAGAAAAAAGTGAAGCAAAGAAAACCATGATAGCATTAACAAGCTCTTTTAAATAAGACTTCTCTCTTTTTCTGTTTCTCTCTAAACATAGCATTAACATGTTCTTTAAATAAAATATCTCTCTCTCTCTCTCTCTCTCTCTCTCTCTCTCTCTCTCTCTCTCTCTCTCTCTCTCTCTCTCTCTCTCGTTCTTCTTCGCTGTTATAGTGTTAGATACGTCTATTTTTTTTTCCGCGAGAGAGGGAGAGAGAGATTAAACATAAATGTGTTTAGAGTACATATGATTTTTAACAGCGTCAACGAGTTGAGAAACAATTAAATGTAACTAAGAAAGTAATAACAGCTAATCTGAATTCCTTTATTAACTAAAACAAATATTGATACAAACACGCTCGTGTGCGTATGCACAAACACACACACACACAGGTGCAAAAATTGCTGCGCAGTAAGAGAGACGGTCGGGGAGGCGGTAGAGATGGTGACTGCGATAACATACCGTAACTCGTCACTGAAAGTGATGAAAATAAAAAATCAAAAGAAAAAAAATGTAAAAAATATGAAATATAAAAATAAAAAATAAAAATAGATAAGCTAAGTTAGATTAAAATTTCCGTAGTGTAAGTTACGGTATGTTATTGCAGTCACCATCTCTACCTCCTCGCCGATCGTGTCTCCTCGTGCGTGTGTGTGTTTGCGCATACGCACATGAGTGTGTTTGTATCAATATTTGTTTTAGTTAATAAAGGAATTCAGATTCGCTGATATTGTTTTTTTAGTTACATTTAACTGTCTTTCAACTCGTTAACGCTGTTAAAAATCATATGTACACAACACATTTTTGTTTAATCTCTCATTTTTTTTAATCTCTCTCTCTCTCTCTCTCTCTCTCTCTCTCTCTCTCTCTCTCTCTCTCTCTCTCTCTCTCAGAAAAAATTAATAGACGTCTCTAACACTAACAGTGAAGAAGAACGAGAGAGAGAGAGAGAGAGAGAGAGAGTATTTATTTAAAGAACATGTTAACACCATGTCTACCTTCTCGCCGATCGTCCGTCTCCTGGCGTAGCAAATCCTACACCTGTGTTGGCTTGTCTCTAAGGTGAAGTGGCAATAAAACAAATTTTTTATTTATTATTTCTTTATATTTATCTTTTTTACATGCTTCTTTCATATTATGCAGTTATGTTATTGTCATGTGTAATTATGTGTAGCCATATATTAAGGATTTATTATGGGTTTTTAGGCTGAGGAACGAATTAAATGAATTACCATGTATTCTTATGGGAAAATTCGTTTCTACATCCGAACATTTTCTACATCCGAAGTTGGTTGTGGAACGAATTAAATTCGTATGTAGAGGTACCACTGTACTTCATTTTGGTTTGAGCTTTCGCAGTGCAGGTGTTTTATCTTCAACTTAAACTCTTGAACTCTTTTTTGGACAGATTTAATTGTTGATGACTTTGGATTGTTTTTTGGACTTTCTTTGACTTTTTCAAAATGGCTGACCCTTCTCCAATTCCTAGATTTCGTAAGTGTAATGCTAGGGATTGCAATAAGCGTCTTCCAAAGGCCTCTCTCGACCCACATACTGTGTGTTCTAATTGTCGGGGTAAAACCTGTCAATTAGGAGATCGGTGTGAGGAGTGCGTGGGCCTTTCGGAATTCGATTGGCTTGAGTTTGACAAGTATTCTCGTAAGCTAGAGAGAGATAGGGTGAGGAGAAGTTCCTCTAGATCGTTAGAATTTTCCTCCTCCCATGCCCCTGAACCTAATCCTTCCCCTGTAGTAGTTGTGCCTGAACCCTCTACTAGCACTCAGGAACCATCAATGCGGGATATGTTACGTGCCATTCATGCTTTGGGCGAGAGAGTTGAGTCGTTAGCTACAGACCGTAATCAACTCATGGCGGACGTAAAAGAGTTAAAGTGTCAGAGTGCCACATTGGAAAATCGTGGGAAAGTGATTAGTGCGCAAAGTGTTATCAGTGTTGCGACCGAGGGTTCGTCTGTTCGTGCCTGTCGTTCGCCTAGTCCGAGACCTCTTGCAAGCTCCCAAGCCCCAGGGAGAAGTAATGTCGTAGGACTTATGGGTTCGAGAGGCTTTAATCAGCGAACAGACGTTCCCTCTATGGTTTCAGGCGTGTCTCATCAAGACCGCCCCTACCATAAGACGAGCGAGACGGTTTTCTCCTCGTCATCCGAAGGCTTTTCGCGTAAGAAACCGTGGAGCAAGGTTTCGAGGCCCTTAAAGCGAAAGTCAGTCCCTTCAGGACAGGTCCAGCGTCCTGGTTGTAGCCATTGGGACAGCTCTGACCCTGTGCAGTCATCGGAAGACTGCTCGCCGCCTAAACAGAAACGTAACACAGGCTCCGAGAGTCTTGGTTTAGGCAATGTTTTGCAGTCGCAGACGTTACCCTCGTCTCTCACCGCACCCATTCCCGTTGATCTTAAATGGGTTGTACTGCAAGACATGCAGAATAAGCTTGCCTCTCTTATGGAGGACTATTCTGCTGAAAAGGTTCACGATGATCCTCGCCGCTTAGCTGATCGAGATCCTGGCCGTCAGCCGCCCAAACGAGCCTTTGCTCGTCCTGTTGACGTTGGCGTTATAAAGTCACGTCAGTCACGTTTTTTAGAGCCTCACTCGATGCAGTCCCGTGTTGACTTTCAGCCGCATGTGGACGTTCAGCCGCTGCCGAATGCTCTTGTTGACGTTCAGGACGTTCGCCAACCAGCGAAGTTGACTTGTTTTGACGCTGAGCGTCAAGCACCGCAGTCAAGAGTTGTTTTGACTGCTCAGTCTAGGCAGTCAAGGCAGTCTCGAGTTGACGTCGAGCGTCCTCCCGCTCCTGTTGTTGTTGACAGTCAGGCTGTTGAGCAGTTACATGACATAGCGTCCTGGACTGCTACTGATGCACCGGTGCGTGTGGACTCTGCGTCTCAAGCATTGCCACCAAGGCAGGTCTCCCCTTTGCTTGTAACTCAGCAGTTATCGGACGAAGCTCCTTCAGATGAGGACGTTGCTGATCCTCATCCTGATGATAATCCTTCAGATGTAGATGAACCTAAGGCGGTTCCTCCTTCGATGGACTTTAAGAAAATCATGTTGATTTTCAAGGATCTTTTTCCCAATCACTTTGTTGCTGTTGCTCCTCGTTCGCCACCGTCTGAGTTTGCTCTAGGCTTACCTGCTACCAAGCCAGCCTTTACTAAGCTAGTGCTTTCTCGCTCTTCCAAGAGGGCTTTACGTCTTTTAGGCGACTGGTTGGATACCAAGAGGAGTTTGGGGAAGACGGCCTTTGCCTTCCCTCCTTCTATGCTTGCTTCTAGATCGAGCGTCTGGTATGACACGGGAGAAGTTCTCGGCTTGGGAGTCCCTGCCTCTGCCCAGGGTGACTTCTCAAGCCTCGTAGACTCTCCCCGTCGCCTGGCCATGAGACGCTCGAAGATTAGTTGGTCCTCCTCGGACCTTGACCATCTGCTTAAAGGCGTATACAGGGCCTTTGAAGTGTTTAACTTTCTTGACTGGTCATTAGGAGCTTTAAGTAGGAAGATCTCTTCTGCCGACCAAGATGTTTCCTTACTGATCATGTCCTGTATGGATAAAGCCATCCGCGATGGCTCCAATGAGCTCGCCTCCACCTTTACGTCAGGAGTCTTAAAGAAGCGAGAAACCCTTTGCTCTTTCCTTTCGGCAGGAGTTACTCCCTGTCAGAGATCGGAACTGCTCTTTGCTCCCTTATCAGCGTCCTTGTTTCCGCAACAGCTGGTTAAGGATATAGCTGCTTCGCTTGTGCAGAAGGACACCCATGACCTGATGGCGTCCTCTGCTCGCAAAGGGGCTCCTTCTGCATCCTTTACTGTGAGACCCAGGATCGAGACTCCGGCATCTAGATTTATCCCGCCCTTTCGTGGCAGAGCTCCCAGCAGGGGAAGCTCTCGTGCCGAGGGAAAGAGAGGTAAGAAGAGAGGAGCCAAGTCCTCCCGTGGCAGAATCTGACTGCCCACAGCCTCAGACAGCGGTAGGTGCCAGATTGAAGAGCTTCTGGCAGGCCTGGGAGAAGAGGGGTGCAGACCAAGAGTCTGTTCTGTTGCTCAGAGAGGGGTACAAAATACCGTTTGTACGCAAACCTCCTCTAGTGACAACTCCCATAGACCTCTCTCCCAGGTACCGAGAGGAGTCAAAGAGACAAGCCCTAAACCAAGAAGTGTCTCTGTTGCTAGAGAAGGGAGCGGTGGTGAAAGTCTCGGACCTTCAATCACCGGGGTTTTACAACCGTCTCTTCCTAGTCCCAAAGCATACAGGAGGTTGGAGACCGGTGCTAGACGTCAGTGCGCTCAACGTTTTTGTTACAAAAACAAAATTCACGATGGAGACCACGAAGTCCGTCTTAGCAGCGGTCAGAGAGGGAGACTGGATGGTCTCTCTCGACCTACGAGATGCGTACTTCCACATTCCTATACACCCGGATTCCCAACCGTTTCTGAGGTTTGTTTACAGGAATGTGGTATACCAGTTTCGAGCCCTGTGCTTTGGCCTCAGTCCTGCTCCTCTCGTGTTTACGAGGCTCATGAGGAATGTGGCAAAATTCCTCCATCTATCGGGAATCCGAGCCTCCCTGTACTTGGACGACTGGCTTCTCAGAGCATCGTCCAGTCATCGCTGTCTGCAGGATCTACATTGGACGTTGGGTCTGGCCAAGGAATTGGGACTTTTGGTCAACCTAGAAAAGTCCCAACTGATCCCATCCCAGACTATTCTATATTTGGAGATGGAGATTCGCAGTCCAGTTTTTCGGGCTTTTCCGTCTGCCACCCGAATAGAACAAGCCCTGCTCAAAGTCCAACTAATGCTGAAAAGAAAACGTTTGTTCAGTCAGGAGTTGGAACAGTCTCGTAGGGACTCTCTCATCCCTGGAGCAGTTTGTCTCGCTAGGGAGACTACACCTTCGGCCTCTCCAGTTCCATCTAGCCTCTCACTGGAACAAGGACAAGACGTTAGAGACGGTATCAATCCTGGTCTCCGAACCAGTAAAGGCATGCCTAAGATGGTGGGACAACAATATCAGTCTGAGAGAGGGACTATCCCTAGCAGTCAAGAACCCAAACCACGTGTTGTTCTCAGACGCGTCGGATTTGGGTTGGGGTGTGACCCTGGACGGTCGGGAATGCTCGGGTCTGTGGACCTCAAGTCAGAAGAGCATGCACATCAACGGCAAGGAGCTGTTAGTAGTCCACTTGGCCTTGATGAAATTCGAAAGCCTTCTCGAAACAAAGTGGTAGAGGTCAACTCAGACAACACCACAGCTTTGGCGTACATCTCCAAGCAAGGAGGCACACACTCCCTCATGCTGTACGAGATCGCAAGGGACCTTCTCATTTGGTCAAGAAATCGAGGCATCTCCCTGTTGACGAGATTTATCCAGGGGGACTTGAACGTCTTGGCAGACTGTCTCATTCGGAGGGGTCAGGTGATACCCATGGAATGGACCCTCCACAAGGACGTGTGCAAGAGTCTTTGGGCGACTTGGGGTCAACCCACCATAGACCTCTTTGCCACCTCGTTGACCAAGAGGTTACCAATCTATTGCTCACCAGTCCCAGATCCAGAAGCAATCCACATAGACGCGTTTCTACTGGATTGGTCTCATCTGGACTTACATGCATTCCCACCATTCAAGATAGTCAACAAGGTACTGCAGAAGTTCGCCTCTCACGAAGGGACAAGGTTGACGTTGGTTGCTCCCCTCTGGCCCGCGAGAGAGTGGTTCACCGAGGTACTTCAATGGCTGGTAGACATTCCAAGAAGTCTTCCTCTAAGGGTAGACCTATTACGTCAGCCCCACGTAAAGAATGTTCATCAAAGCCTCCCCGCGCTTCGTCTGACTGCCTTCAGACTATCGAGAGACTCTCAAGAGCTCGAGGCTTTTCGAAGGAGGCAGCCAGTGCGATTGCGAGAGCTAGGAGAGCTTCTACCATCAGAGTATACCAGTCGAAGTGGGAAGTCTTTCGAGACTGGTGCAAGTCAGCATCTGTGTCCTCTTCCAGTACCTCTGTAGCCCAAATCGCAGATTTTCTTTTACATCTGAGAAATGTTCGCTCCCTCTCAGCTCCCACGATTAAGGGCTACAGGAGCATGTTGGCTTCGGTCTTTCGTCATAGAGGCTTAGATCTTTCCAACAATAAAGATCTCCAAGATCTCCTTAAGTCTTTCGAGACCTCTAAGGAACGTCGTTTGGCAACTCCTGGATGGAACTTAGACGTGGTCCTAAGGTTCCTCATGTCAGACAGGTTTGAGCCATTACATTCAGCCTCCCTGAAGGATCTCACCCTCAAGACACTTTTCCTAGTGTGCTTGGCTTCGGCTAAAAGGGTCAGTGAACTTCATGCCTTCAGTAAGAACATCGGCTTTTCTACAGAAAAAGCCACATGTTCACTTCAACTTGATTTCCTGGCCAAAAATGAACTGCCTTCTCGTCCTTGGCCTAAGTCCTTTGATATACCTTGCCTATCAGAGATCGTAGGCAACGAACTTGAAAGAGTGCTGTGTCCAGTTAGAGCTCTTAAGTTCTACTTAGCTCGTACTAAGTCCTTACGAGGTGGATCTGAGGCATTATGGTGCTCAGTTAAGAAACCATCATTGCCTATGTCAAAGAATGCTTTGTCATATTTTATCAGATTTTTAATACGAGAGGCTCATTCTCACTTGAATGAAAAAGACCGATGCTTGCTTAAGGTTAAGACGCACGAAGTAAGAGCTATAGCAACTTCCGTGGCCTTTAAGCAAAATAGATCTCTGCAAAGTATTATGGACGCAACCTTTTGGAGAAGCAAGTCGGTATTCGCGTCATTTTACTTAAAAGATGTCCAGACTCTTTACGAGGACTGCTACACACTGGGTCCATTCGTTGCAGCGAGTGCAGTAGTGGGTGAGGGTTCTACCACTACATTACCCTAATTCCAATATCCTTTTAATCTGTCTCTTGAAATGTTTTTAATCTTGTTTTTGGGTTGTACGGAAGGCTAAGAAGCCTTTCGCATCCTGGTTGATTTGGCAGATGGTCAAATGTCATTTCTTGAGAGCGCCCAGATTAGGGGTTTGATGAGGTCCTGTTGTATGGGTTGCAGCCCTTGATACTTCAGCTCCTGGGAGTCTTTCAGCATCCTAAGAGGATCGCTGGGCTTCGTGAGGAAGACAGACTAACAAGGCAGAGTAATCGTCTAAGTCAACTTCCTTACCAGGTACCTATATATAATTGGGTTTTGTTATGATATAACTGTCAAAAACTCTAAGCATATACGCTGTAAACTTAATTAACTCTGATCTCTACCCACCACCATGGGTGTGAATCAGCTATTATATATTCACCGGCTAAGTTAAATATTTAAAAATGATATTTTAATTATAAAATAAATTTTTGAATATACTTACCTGGTGAATATATAAATTAAAGGCCCCCCCCCCTTCCTCCCCGATAGAGACCCAGCGGGATGAGAAGAATTGGAGCTGTTTACATGCATATGCGGTATCTGGCCGATAGTTGGCGCTGGTGGGCACACCCGCAACCTTCATAGCGATCGCTCGCGAGTTTTTGTGTTTTTTCTGTCGAGCCGCCGGAGCAGCAGCTATTATATATTCACCGGGTAAGTATATTCAAAAATTTATTTTATAATTAAAATATCATTTTGATGTTTTTCATATACTGCGTTGACAGGTAAAAAAAATATACCCAGACTGGTAAAAATGTTTGAATGCATTTGCAAGAAATATTTTTTAGAATTATGAAAAAAGTACAGTACTACATATGGAAACCAGGAATGTAGACTAATGAATTTTAGTATGGATATTTAAATTACTGTATAAAGAAGGTTAATTCATATGACATTGGAAAGTGGAATTTTGTGATGCTTTAATTAACAAAATATTTGTCGTAGTAGTATTGGTATTACCACAAGTTTTTTGTTTATCAAAGAACATTTATTGTCTGCAACTATAATCTAGTGTTCTTAATTATATTTCTTAGCATCAACTATAGTCTACTGTGAGAGAGACATTATTAATTTTTCAAATGCAGTTCTGTGCAATATTGATAGAGAGAGAAAGTGAGAGAGAGACGTATTGATTTTTCTATAGACGTCAAGAAGTTTTGCCTTCCTGGATATTTGGCGTCGCATTTAATGTTATTCCTCTTTCTTTTTGCAGATATGTCCTGACTCAGCCCAGCGACCTTTCATGGGGTGCAAAATTCAATAATGGCACTTGGTCAGGGATGGTCGGACAAGTCCATAGAAAGGTGGGTAAAGAGGAAAATGTGGTCATTTTACCATTTTTTAGTAATTATATCAGGTTGCAAGGTGATCCAAGACCCTCTTAAGTTAAAAGTACAGTATTGGGTTTTATTTTGCAAATGGTTACTCTGTTATGTGAATGTTTGCTTTTGAAAGAAATTAGTATCCTAATATGAGAGTGTTTGTTCATTTTGAATAATAAAGATGTAATTAATGATGTATACTGTATGAAAATAGTACACTATTTAAATTTGTATTTCTTACGTGACATACAAGCCCTTGGCCCTTAATTAGGGAGATTACTTCGGCACGAGATGGAATCGACCGTTGAAATGAACAGGCAGTTATCCTACTGGTAAGAGAATGGAGCAAAGCCCCTCCTCCGTCATAGTTCTCTACAGTATTTACTTTTGCTTTGACCATTGTGCTGTCCAAAGATGTGTGTGGTAATTCTCTGTAAGCTGTGGATTCATTTTCTTATGCTTTTGTGGTTTTTTTACTACAGAATAGAAACAGGAAATTTGTGTTTGCTAGGGGAAGGGTGGGCACTACATTTGCCTCATGTCGAAGTCTGTGGTAGAGCCACATTCCCTTTATGCTTTGTGTCGGGGGCACGTCTGTACGCAGGTATCACTTTGTGCCAAGTGTCGATTGTGGTTTCCAGTGAAATGGCAGGTGTATGCAATGAAGAGGAAAAAGCATGCTAGGCGTTCGTTGGAGTCTGACTGGGCAACACCTAAGATAACACCGGCGTAGGGTTCCGCCGTTGCTCTGTCATCAGGGGTTAGGTCTGGTGCGGACGCATCTGTGCTTACGCCCCTGGATCAATCCCTAGAGAGTACGATGCACGGGTCAGCAGACTGTGGTTTGACATTGGCATCTTTTTCAGGCTTTGTTGGTGTACTGGGAACTCCGATTGTTCGCTCTCCTGCGGAGGTTAATGAGATTTCTAGGGTGACTGGGCAGTTTATTGACGATGAGTTTCACCTAAGGAAGGGTTGGGCCTCCATAGGTCTTTTAGATCGGCCCTTATGATTATTTTGAGGGAAGTGATAACCAAGGTTACCCCTACCCCTCCCCCCCTATGCAGGTTTGTGATCCTTCTGTGGCACCAGATGTGAAGAAAGTGGTGATGCCCCCGGTTTGGTTGCTTCTGGCTCTGAGATCAAAGTGTAGATGTCGGAAACGGTAATAAAGAAACTTAAGGGTAAGTCTAGTAAATCTAAGCAAGTGACCTGTGTTCCTGGTGAGACCCCTATTCCTGACCTAGTGCCAGTACTTTCCCCTCCTTCCCTTCTGTCGTTTGCCCGAACCCTTGTGCCAACGGGATCCGGGGTCTGTGCTTCCAACCTCTGTTAGTGGTTGTGCCTTCATCCCTTCGTGTTGACTGGTCGCTGTGCCGTGTGAGAGTGCCTTCCCCTTTGACAGTGTGCCCCAGTGTTGCAGCTTGTCGGAGTAACCTGTGTGGTTTCTTCACCTGGGGGGAGTGTCGTCATTGACAGTCTCTCCGACTTTGACTATTCTGCAGGCAGAGCCAGGAGCAAGAGCTAGAAAGTGGAAAAAGTGTGTAAGCTATTCCTTTTCGTCTTTTTCCTTGTCTTCCTACTCCGATACAGACTATTTCTCACTAGAGTAAGAGGAAGAAGGGTCGAAAAAGTCCTGCAACATCAACTCTCATTTGGGGAAGGGGGACAGGACCCGTGTTGTTGGGGCTGGAACCTTCGCATTCCAGCTAGTGTCTTAGGTGGTCTCGGCTACCCCGTTGGTTGGGCTCAGCCTGGTAGCATCGGCTACTCCAATAGCCGATCGGAACAGACGTGTGCATAGCACACAGTCCGTTTTGGAGGTGATGAAAGAGCTGTTGCATCCTCCATCTCCCTTCTGGCCTGGAGGTTCAACAGCAGCATCTCCCTCTTTCACGGACTTGCTCTTGTCAGAGGTAATGGTACCATTTGATGCTGTATTAGAGAACATGCATTGTCTAGTAGGCAGAAAATGTGGAAAACATGGTTGACCCTCTGCCCCAACTCGTGGCACCAGGGATACGATGTGCCTCGTCGAGCGCCACTTACTCTCCTATCAGGAGATCTCTTCCCTCATACCTGGTCTTGCCCAGGCCTTCGTCTGCCTCCGATTACATGCCACTTTCTGTCCTAGTGACGGAACGGACTTATTCATGATGAGGACAAACACTGGAGCGTGTTGCATTAGGTAGACGATGAATTCCAGTATGTCCGATTGTGAATATCATTTTATGCTGACAGCCACGTGTTGCTGCCAGTGTGCCCAGGTTTGGTTACTCCAGTGTTAAAGCAGTGTAGTGTGGTGTCACCTTGGTGATTGCTCCCTGTGTGACAAGAAACCCAGTGTAGGTTTGAGTTGTGGAAGAGGAAGCCCTTACAGCTTCTGCTTTCACAGGAGCAGAGTCATTATCAGTCATCCAGACCATGACTCCTCTTTGACAGTAAGGAAGAATGTTTGCCAGGGAGAAGTAAAAGAAATTCACTTTCTCTAATTCTTCTGCTAACCTTTTCCCCATCCTCTTCTCTTTGTTAGTCGCTTCTTCTTGAGAACAAGAAAACAAAAAAGATACTGTACCCGCATGAGAAGGCTTTTCACTAAAATCTCCTTGGGATTTAGCGATCACTCTTTTCCTTTGGGACGGAGGGATGGTACACCCCAGCTAACTGGTGCCTTTGGGTGTGAGGCAAGTTGAGTGCTCGCTACTGTTACAGTTACTGTTGTTGCACAGGGTGTAGGTGAGCAGTCCTACTCGAACCAAACACCAGCACCTTAGGCCAGGCATGTGACCCTTTCTTTCCCATTTCTTTATTTCCTTATTATTATTATTATTATTATTATTAAATCCTAAGCTACAACCCTAGTTGGAAAAGCAGGATGCTATAAGCCCAGGGGCCCCAACATGGAAAATAGCCCAGTGAGGAAAGGAAATAAGGAAAAATGGAATATTTTCAGAACAGCAACAACATTAAAACAAATATTCCCTATTTAAATTATAAAAACTTTAAAAAGGAAATACAGGATAAGATAGCCAAGGAAACAGAAAGGATTATACAGTAGTTATGAAATGGTAGAATGCAAAGTTAAGATCACTGAAGATAGTGGCAGAACGAAATATGTTCAAATGCATTGAGATGGGATTAATATAATTTAGAGTTAAGGGAGAGAATGGTGGAATGAATACCAAACACATTGGTTATCATATGTCAGTTATTTGATTCCAGAGAGCGTCTCCCCTTTTATGTTGGGGGGGTAGGGGGGAGAAATAACTCCTTCATTAACTACGTACAGTACCAGGTTCATATCAAGTACTGACCAGGTACTATCAGTTTACTCATCTCTTTTAGTTCATCTTCCAGGCCTCTTATATTTGTCAATTGCATTTCATAATTTCATTGAGTAATTTTATTTGTCATTGGTGTTATAGCTGTTTTTAGGTAACTGTGTATGAACTGTACTGTTTTTTTTTTTCAGTTCTAGAATGTAATTTCAAGTTTTTGCTTTATTTCAGTTTAGTTTTTGTTATGTATTCAGTTTTCCAATATTTTATTTATATATTGGCTCTTATACTACATACACAGTATAGAAAAATAACATTAATGTAGCATATTGATTAGAATTAAACTGATGGAAAAATATATACATCTATAAACACAGGAAGCTGATATGGCACTGGGATCCTTTGGCCTTACCTGGAGCCGATTCCAGGTGGTTGACTTCAGCATGTCTTTCTACTACGATGAACGATGCATCACTGCAAGAAAGGGCCTCCCTGTTATCGACCCCTGGGGATTTCTCCTGCCACTCTCGCCAACAGTCTGGGCAGGATTTGCTGGGGCGTTGGTTTTAGGATGGGCCGCTATGCTATTTTCTACCAGCATGCCATGGGCTACAAGTTTTAGGAGGAAAACTAATTTGGCTCCCACTCTCTTCTTCCAGCATGTAAGGATTCTTCTAAATCAAGGTGAGGGATATGTTCAGGATATTGATTGTTACCTCCGCTAATCAAGTTGGAAGGAGGTTATGTTTTACCCCCTGTATGTGTGTTTGTTTGTGAACAGCTTCCTGGCCACAATTTTGATCGTAGGTTAATGAAACTTGCAGGGATTAACTTTAATGTAAAAAGCTGGAAATTATTAAATTTTTGAAGGTCAAGGTCACAGTCAAGCAAAATGTCCAGTTCACATAATCAGCCATAAGTTTGGACATTGTTGTCATAGAGACTTCAAACTTGGTTTATATTTGAGTGTATGAAAATTCACGCCAATTAATACATGTCAAGGTCAAGGTCGAGAAATAAGCTGCCGCGGCGGAGGTCTGCGCTCTACTGAGTGCCCCTCTAGTTTTTAGTATACTATGCAGTATATATAATAGAAAAGGTAAATAATCTGTATTGTAATTCACTTATCAAGCCCTCTATTATGAAAACAAGATTGTTAGATTTCATGGCACCCAATGAAAATGAAAATAAGTAGGAATGCAACTGTGATGACTGTGACAGAAGCCCTGTACTCTTGTAAAATATCAATAATTTTAAGACTTTTTAGAAAATAAAGAAGAGCCATAACCAGGCCAATGTAAAGCTCATGCCTGCTCCCATCATCATAGTAATGATAAAATATTGTATATTGTACAGCATTTTTTCAACTTCAAGTTATAAAATTCTGTTGAGAGAAGCTGCATTTCAGTTTTTTCAATTGCTTATTTGTTCCAACAGCTATATAGACTTTTCATCCTTTAGTTTAGAGATATGTCTTCAGCGGAGCTGGGGCAGCCATTGAATTTTTAATAAGGCATGTGGTTAAGAAATGGTGGTGCAAGACAGAACTCTCATCCACCTGCCTGTCACAGACTAGCTACTTTTTTCTTTGGTTGCAACCATTACAGACACACTGTTGCATGCTCATTTTCAACTGTTGGATCTTTTCCTTCTTTTGTTTGTCATAGGAATATTTATTTCATTTGCAAGTGTTCTCACTGTCACAACAGAAGTGCACCAAAAGAGGATTATATGGTAAAGCTAATCTTGTTTCTAATAGAATAAATGCAAACCTTTAGGAGTGGGTGATTGTATGTAGTTTCCCCACTTAAGTGTATTATTCACATTCTTGCAATTAGGAAGATGTTAAACTACTGTGTCCAATACTCTAGTGAACATCATTTCGTGTTGGCGAGCATCTAGGACTGCCAATATGCCCCCTTGTGGTTACCCCTGTGTAAAAGTAGCGCAGTGTTCCAAGTGCTCCCCATTGTGACAAAAACCTTTTGTGTAGTGATTTGTGTTGCTGTGGAGGAAGCTCTTGTAACTTCCTTCTTCTTATTCGAAGGAATACAGTTATTATCAGTCACTAAGGTCATAACTCCTCTATGACAGCATGGAAGAATGGTTGAAAAGAAGGTAGTTCACTCTGTCATAGCCTCCTCTGCCAAACCTCTAATCCTTCCTTTTTCGTCATTGGACATATTTTCCTTAAGAAGATGGATATGAAGAAATAAGTTGTGTGGAGGGCCTTTCACTAAAAGCTTCTTATGGCTTATAGGAATTGCTCTTTTCCTTTGGGAGGGAGCTACAGTACTATTCTGCTAACTTGTACTTTTGGGATCAGCCAAACTGAATGTCAATCAATATTGTATAGTAATCAACATTGTTGTTTTGCGTACGGGTAAGTGGTCCCACTCGGACCAAACACCAACAATGTAGGCCAAGGGAGGTTGAGGTGTAAGCACCCACTTCTTGTAGTAATAAAAATGATCTTGCCTAGACTGGTATGCAGCACCGTATGGTTGGCTGATTGGGGTATCGTTCATGCAAATGTATCTTTCTATTACGGACTTCATGCATCAACTGAGGCCTTTGGAGTCTGTTAGCCATCTTTAGCCTGGTGTGACAGCCACTGTTATTTCATCAGTTGAGGGTAAACAGTCCTACCTGGACTGATATCCAGCAATATATGGTAGGCCGATAGGGGTATCGTTCACACTTCTTGCTAATACAGAACACGTGCATCGACTGGTATCTTTGTTGTCTACTGAGTGGGGATACGGAATACCTTAACATGGTAAAAAGGTTTATATATCGTCATAATGAGCAAAGCTGTATTAGTCAGGGGTACCCAATACTAGGTTGGTTTGCTGTGAGCTATCAGACAAAAGTCTCCCACCATCACCAATCTGCAGTTGGCTAGTGGGGTGATGAAAACTGGGCAAACCTAGACATGAATAAGGACGTGACTGAGACCTGTCTTGCAGTGGATTAGAAATGTCTGCATTAAATCTAATAGTCGGGCCTTCTCCATCATGAGAGTCAATACAACACAGTACTCTAGAAGTTTTATTCCATCTGTGACCAAGTTGTGGAATGATCTTCCTAATCGGGTAGTTGTATCAGTAGATTATGTTGAACAGGCCGACATATGTCTTTTAATAGTTTACATATGAAATATTTGTTTTAATGTTGTTAATGTTTTTGAAATATTTCATTTAAATTGTTAATTACTTCTTATATTGTTTATTTCCTTATTTCCTTTCCTCACTGGGCTATTTTTCCCTGTTGGAGCCCTTGGGCTTATAGCATCTTGCTTTTCCCACTAGGGTTGTAGCTTAGCTAGTAATAATGATAATAATAATTTGTTGTTATTGTTGTACAGCTGTAACTAGTTCATTGCAGGACAAAGGTCTCAGATATGTCCTTCCACTCCCATCTGTTTAAGGTCTTTCCTTGCCAAATTTGAACTCGTTTGTGAGCCTGGTGTGACAGCCACTATCATCTCATCAGTTGCAGGTGAACCATCTTACCCAGGTCAATTTCCAGCACCATAGGGTCTGCTGATGGAGTATCATTCACACTACCTCCTTTCACTGTCATGGAGCCAAGCTGATAAGCACAATCACACCTTCTCAAGCAAGCTTAAATGGTCACATGCCTATTGGCACTTTTGGAGTCAGTAAGTGATTGAGAGCTTAATGTTATAGTTACTGCTGTTCTTTTTCAAACTGCTACAGTTTTCTCAGTCACTCGTATCTTTGGGGTCAGCGAGACCGGTGTGAAGGCGGCCATTGTTTGTACCAGTACCTAGTGAATGGTCATTCCTTGACAGAGCACAAAATCCTATTATTGAGGATAAGGACACATTGTTGTGTAAATCAGTTCTCCTTCTCGTCCCCTTTTCATCATAGCAATTCTTCTCAGAAGAAGCTGAAGAAGCACAGGAAGGCTAATAACAAGATTTGTTCCGTAACTGAAATACAAACCACGCTATTTACATGGGGTAATTACTGCGGCGTAGCTGAATGACGAGCCATTAGAATTTTAACGAGGGTTTACTACCCCACCGCTAGTTAGCGGGGGGGGGGGGGGGTAGGGAGGGGTAGCTTGCTAACCCCCCCCCCCCCCCCCCACACACACGCTAGTGAGTGCTTCACTTTACTTTTGGCTCGGGCGAAGAACAGACCTGTCTGCTCTCTCCCTCGCTTTGACTGCCATTAATCTGTTTTTGCTTTTTCTTCCTCACAGTGTGTTTGAAGTTGGCCTCTACTGATTATGCGTACGTGCCCTGGACTTCCTGGCCGCCCTTGTGGGACTTTTATGTCGGCGGTCAACACCGATCCCCACACCTTGTGTCCTCATTGTAGGGGCCAACGGTGTGATAGCGGTAACGTATGTATTGAATGTAGGGAGTGGTCTACCTCCCAGTGGGAGAGGTTTGCCCGGCGCCGGAAGAAAAAGTCTAAAAGGGATATTTCTGTTTCAGAGGCTTCTTTGAAGAGAGAAAATTCCAAGACTCCTTCTTCCGTAGCCCTTTCTTCCTCCGAAGCTCCCCCTCGAGCGGTCTCTTCCGAGAGGCCGGCGAGTGGTAGCGTAGACCGTATTGCTGTTGACCGATCCCGGGGTGCGGGAGAAGTAGTTGCCTCCCATAGCAAAGCAGCTGCCCCTCCTCCCCCGGAGGAGGATTTAAATATTGATTTGGCTGTAAATAACAATGATTTATTACAGCTTTGGGCTTCCTTAGAGCTGCAGGGTTCGCCCTCCAGGGAAGCCCTATTTGACATGATCAAACTAGGTGCAGCTGTCAAACAATCGCCAACTACAGCAGGGATAGATCCTCTGTCTGTTGTTGACGTTGTTGTGACGGAGGCATCTCGTGGGTCTAGTCAAACCCCCGTTCCTGCGGTCTCTCCTGCCGGTGATTCTCACAGAGACTCCTCTTCGGAGGCCCTACGATGGTCAGCTCGCTGACCCCACGGCCCCTCGTGGGCATATAAGGCGGAAGGTTCGTCCTCCCCTTCGCCATAGAGGTCTTCCTTCTCCTCACAAGGGAGTTAGGAGGCGCCTCTTCAGCTCGTCGTCCCCACAGTCCTCTGCGGAGGAGACGACTCGCCGTTCGCCGATCCTGCCAGCTACCACCTTAGACCTCTCCGGGGATCGTTCGCGATCCTCTTCGGAGGAAGGTCGTCCTTCGGAACCCTGTGACCAGTCTTCCTCCAGACCTGCTGACCTGCCGTCACCCTTTGAGGATGCTGATGCGCTTTACGCGCCACCTGAACCTGCCATTGTGCAGGCACTGGTCCCTTCGGGGCATAAGGGACTTGAGCGCAAATCTGTGCCTCATACCCTTAAGCGCCAGGTTAAACCTGCGCGCCCTCATGCTGCTGCTGCCATTCCAGACTTAGCGCCACAGCGCTCACCTGCGCGCGTGCGCGCTCCTGTTCTTATTACGCGGCAGGGTTCCCCTGCTCCCCCACATCCTTCTGCGCCCCGGTGCCCACCACCAGTTCCTGATTTAGCGCACCAGCGCTCACCTGCGCACACTCGCCCACCTGTGCCCCAGCGTTCACCGGTTCCTGCCACGTCACGCGCAGTCCAAGAGGCACCTAGGTTAGCGCACAGGCGCTCACAGGTACCTCTAGACTCGTAGTGCCCTTCTGGAGTTAGGCGCGAGGCACGCCCATCGCGCGCAGTTCCTGACACAGCGCACACGCGCTCGCCAACACGCTTCTACATCTCAGCGCGCAGTCCAGGAGGTGCCTAAGTTAGTGCACAGGCGCTCTCAGGTACCCCTGGACTCTCCTTCCAGACCGCGCAATCCTACATGCGCTCCTCCAGTCGCGCGCCAGGTTCCAGTTGCTCTCAAGGCGCCCCATGCAACTCAACAGCGCACACCTGTGCGCCCTAATCCGATCGCACGCCCTGCGCGCCCATCACAGCAACGCACACCTGCGCGCTTACGATCTCTTACGCGCCCAGCGCGCCCACAGGTTAACATACCTGTTCAGACGGCTCAGCGCCCACCTGCGCTCCAACGCGCAGACCCACCCTCGCACTATCACGGGGCTGCGCTCTCGCGCCCTTGCCCAGTTCTTCCAGATACGCGCCCACGCACTACTACTCACTCGCGCCCATCAGTACCGCATCAGGCTACTGCGCGCCCTCGCATCCAGCCTTCAACGCCTCCTCACGATCCAGCTCCTGCGCGCCACACGCCCTCGCCATCTCCTACGCGCGCCATCGCGCCCACACGCCTGTGCCATCGCCTACATGCCACCGCACCCTCGCGCCTGCGCCACCAACCTCTCACGCCTGCGCGCACGCGAGCGCAAAATTCCTATGGTGCACGATCTTTCCGCGCGCGACCCAGGACAGGGCCCATCGCGCGACCTCTAGCGTGATCGTCGTCAGGCTGACAGGTCATTATCTCGTTCCCCTCCCCGCAAGCGCAGAATAGCGCACTCGCCGAAGGAGGGGCGGTTCCCGGTCAGGTCTAAATACTCTCTCATTTCAGCTTCTTTTCAGGCGAACCCTCGTTTGTCGACTCCTCCAAGGGATCGAATGATCCCCTTCCCTCCAGAGGGAGTGTCTGACAGCGCTACTGTCAGCCAGTAGCCCTTGTTCGGGACCCTGGTCAGAGCTCTTGTGCAGGCTATGAAGCCTGTCCTCTCTGACTTGTGTCACAAATCAGTGGCGGCTTCCTCCCCCCTGAAGAGGAAGAGAGGAGTCCCCTCCGTGGAGACACCTCCGAGGGCTATCCTGTCTCCTCGCAGATCTTTGCGCAAGGCTCCTTCTCCCCCCCAGACGTTCTCTCCCTCCCCTGCGGATGAGGATTACCCATCCTCAGGAGAGTCGGATGAGCCGGACTGTTCCCCCATCGCCCTCTTAATGAGAGAATGCCTTGATGAAGTCATTGAGCTTCAGCACGGCATTTCATTCCCGTGCTGAAACTTGGTGACGGGCAAGAGGGCTCTCGAACTTGGGGAAATTGCTCCCCCAGTTCGAATCTAAATTTCTCTCTTTCACCTTTTTCTTTTTCTCAATATTACTTCGACCTTATCCTAATTTCATAAACTTTCTTTCGTCTTGCTTTCCAAACTCAATGAGAAAAATTTCCCTCATTATATATGTGTATATATTATGTACATATATCTTTATTATTTTTTTTTTTTTTTTTTTTTTTTTTATGGCTTGGATGTTTCTACATCCATTGTAGCCCCGGCGGGGATGTTCATACATCCTTTATTGCTGCCTGCTTTGATGAGTGGGAGGAGGTGTCACAGTTGGGAGGTGTTTGCGCTCAAAGCTATATGTGAGAGTATTGGATGATTTCAGCCATCCCGAAGATGGTTTAGACCTTTTTGGCGGAACTATTCTCAAGTGTTGGGTCTTCGGAATCCAGGGGGATCCAATGCTTGGGGTAGGACACTCTGCTTTTGGCCGGAAGCCCGTCATTACAGATATGGGGAGGATGATTCCATAATTTCTTGGTCTCAGTCCTAACAGGCGGGTTCAGCTTACACCTGTGCCTCTATATCTGTTTTAATGCTATCCTTCGGGTAGGGTATGGAGTGGACCATCTGGGAAGTATACTCTCATTGTGCCGATAGTGGAGAGTGCAAATTTCCTTTCTGACGTGTGATAGCCTAACATTCTCGAGCAGGTACATCAAACTAACCCTTTCCTCTCTCTCTCGTCTAATGGATTCTTTAAGTAACGAACCCCCATCCCCTGGATACGCTGACTCTCCCCCGGCACTGTTGACGACCTCTGCTAATTCAATTAAGGAAAATTCTCTTGACGACCTAGGAACAAAAAAGGACCCCTCTACTAATGTTTTAAAACCAATTAAGTCGGGTAACAAAGGGAAACTAAGAATCCTTCATGTTACCCAAATTCCAATAAATACTGAATATATGATATGATATATAAAGCATTTAGATGCTATGGAGTGATAAAAGAAATTAGAATGAAATTTGAAAATGAAAAATGGTATTCTTGGATAACTTATAATAATCATGAAGAAGCATTCAATGCAATATGTAACATCAATGATATCAAAATTAATAACTTAAATGTCATGGGTGCCCTATGTGATAACATATCAAACAGTTTGGATGTATATAGACCTGCTGACTGGTTTGAGAAAGATATCTATTCAACTATGCTCCCCCAAGGAAAGCCAAAACCACCAATGTGGCTTGTTGCCGAGCCTAAAGGGAGTACAGTAATGGGAATTATTTTAAAATTAGCAAACTAATTCAGAAAAAGGTAGGAACCATTGCACCAGGTGATATATCTCGCTTTGGGAAAAATAGCTTCCTAATCCATGCAAAATCATACACGCAATCAGTAATACTGTCTAACCTTACAACAAGCAGTGATGAGGATATGTTAGATGTCAAACCCCACCTAAACTTTAGTTACGAAAGGGGAGTAGTCTTCAATAAAGATCTGTACGAATTTACAGAAGAGGAAATACTAGCCATGTGCCCATTAACAGTGTGGAAAGTGCATAAGATTCCTGGGACGTCAATGATTATCCTCACTTTCCAGGATGCTGATGTGCCTTTCCACATCGATATTGAAAATGAAAGAATAAAAGTTCGACCTTTTAAACAAAAGCCCTTACAATGCTTCAAATGTTTCAAATTTGGACATCTTTCTAAAGTTTGTAAAAATGAAAAAAATGTGTAGCATCTGTGCCAGTCCTTATCATGGAGAGTGTACACTTGAGCCCAGCTGTTTGAATTGTAATTCAAACCATAAATCCACTGACAGGAGCTGCGAGATTTATAAGCTTGAAGAAGCAGCCCTCAACAAATTCAGTGTAGAACACATAAGTGTAGGACATGCCAAAAGACTACTGAAAAAACCAAACAGCTATGCAAAGGCACTGAAATCAAGAGAAAATATACCACTAGAGACATCGAACCCACATAGTGCTGCCAGTAATTCCAAAAAAAGAAATACATCATCTAATGATAGTAAAGTTTTATGTGACAAGGTAAGCATATTGCCTTCCAAGGCTTTGCCACTGTGTATTAAAACTGCAACACTGCCCACTTCTATACAAACTTCATCCCCTATTACCAACAATAGTACTAACCTCTTTCAGGCCATGTCCTTGCCTGATTTGATGGAAGTTCCACCTGAAACAAAGTTACCAGGGGCACCTGTGGTAGGGAAGGTGCAAAAACCTGGTAAATCCTCACCACCGATAAATAGGAAAAGAGAGAGACCTCCATCTCTCTCTCCACCCTCCATTAGAAACGTTAAGGTAATGACATTGAAATAGAAAAAAATGGTTTGTATCTAGGAAAACTTAATTAGATGGTTTGTGGCTATGAAAAAAATAGTAATTTTTTGTATTATTATTAGAAACTTAATTTTGATTATCCCTCTGTGCCTTTTTCCAAAAAAAATACTTTTAATCTGTTATTATTCCTCTCCAGGTATTGATAGCTATATAATCAAGGTATTGACAGCAGCCCCCTACACTCAGTAGGGAGTGTAAGGGAAGATTATCTAGCTCACTACTGTAGGTATATAGAAAAGAGTGAGTACATCCGTCCCTGGAATCCAGTGTATCGCATAACAATTATGAATGTAGAATATTTCCTGTTACCAGTCTGTACTAGTCTGTGATGCTGTTCTATATTCATATAACTTTCCTGGAACTAGAAGTAAGCTACTGTGTTGCTATTTGAGAGTGTGTCATAAACATTAATAGTTAACAGGAGCTATTGAAATGGCATATCTGGTCAGAGGCCCAAGGAGTGAATTCATGTTAGGCGGGGAATGACGGTGTTCGAGTATTGTTATAGTGGGCCTGCAGAGACCTGTAAGACATAGTATGCGGCTGTACTGATCAGAAATTAGGACTGTTTTAGTGACTTTGCATTCCAATGTTGGACGGGAGATTGATGAGAACAGTATTGATTTAGGGAAAATTGTGGTACTGTATTTTTCACCGTTATATGTTCTTTATAGATGGCTCATTACCGATGTTATAAAACTATAGTATTGCGGGGTTCTCCTTTAAGCTTAGTTCTGAAGAAATGCTTTTTTTTTTTTTTTTTTTTAGAGGCTATTTTGAGAATCCTAATATTTCTAAGTCTTTCAAATCCTCAGGTTCTGCATTCATAGTTTTGTAAGGATTTTGAAGTTCCGTTTTGTAACTGTGTGGTGATATATCTTGCATGCAGCTTAGTATTATTTTCTCTTGCTGGTACAATATGCAAAAGGGATGTTAATTTTGCCTTTGACTATCTTAACTGATATATTAATGTATTCTTAATAGTTTAATTTTCAAATAAATAGTTTTTTTGCCTGTTTTATGTATACAGCATTTCATTTCAGAACCTCCCACCACGGTTTCTTCTCCCCAGTCAGTTTTTTAAGATCTCTTAAGTACAGTAATTTATCATAATTCTTTCCTCCCATAGTGTGTTCCTTTATTAATTATAATATTCCCTTTCACCTAATGTTCTTATACCTTTACTTATAATCAGCAAGCCAAAGGCAAGAGAAGGAAAGGTATGATAAATAACAAGGTTCAAGCTGGGTCCCCTTGCCCAGTATAAATCAAGGGGTGGTGCCCAGAGCTCCGTTCTCTTGACCTGTTACTTAGGTTTTTTTTTTTGGGTATTACACCATTGTATATTTGTTGTGTAGTGAACGTCGGGTTGTGGTCAGCATTCGGACACTAGGCAGTTCGGGTGCTACCTCTGGCCACAATCCGCAAACCACTACAACATCAAATAAATTTGATGTTTTGTCTGTTGATGTTTCTAATGAACCAGAAAATAAACTGAATAAATCAGAAATTCAAGTTGAGGTCCACCATCCACCTCAACAAATAGATCAAAAGGATACAAAGAAAAAAACAAACATAAAACCCAACATAACAAACCACCTCTGAAGAAACCTACAGGTAATAATCATATACATATACCAAAGGCACTTCCCCCAATTTTGGGGGGTAGCCGACATCAACAAAGAAACGAAACAAAAAGGGGACCTCTACTCTCTACGTTCCTTCAGCCTAACCAGGGACTCAACCGAGTTCAGCTGGTACTGCTAGGGCGCCACAGCCCAACCTCCCACATTATCCACCACAGATGAAGCTTCATAATGCTGAATCCCCTACTGCTGCTACCTCCGCGGTCATCTAAGGCACCGGAGGAAGCAGCAGGGCCTACCGGAACTGCGTCACAATCGCTCGCCATTCATTCCTATTTCTAGCACGCTCTCTTGCCTCTCTCACATCTATCCTCCTATCACCCAGAGCTTTCTTCACACCATCCATCCACCCAAACCTTGGCCTTCCTCTTGTACTTCTCCCATCAACTCTTGCATTCATCACCTTCTTTAGCAGACAACCATTTTCCATTCTCTCAACATGGCCAAACCACCTCAACACATTCATATCCACTCTAGCCGCTAACTCATTTCTTACACCCGTTCTCTCCCTCACCACTTCGTTCCTAACCCTATCTACTCGAGATACACAGGCCATACTCCTTAGACACTTCATCTCAAACACATTCAATTTCTGTCTCTCCATCACTTTCATTCCCCACAACTCCGATCCATACATCACAGTTGGTACAATCACTTTCTCATATAGAACTCTCATTACATTTATGCCCAACCCTCTATTTTTTACTACTCCCTTAACTGCTCCCAACACTTTGCAACCTTCATTCACTCTCTGGCATACATCTGCTTCCACTCCACCATTTGCTGCAACAACAGACCCCAAGTACTTAAACTGATCCACCTCCTCAAGTAACTCTCCATTCAACATGACATTCAACCTTGCACCACCTTCCCTTCTCGTACATCTCATAACCTTACTCTTACCCACATTAACTCTCAACTTCCTTCTCTCACACACCCTTCCAAATTCTGTCACTAGTCGGTCAAGCTTCTCTTCTGTGTCTGCTACCAGTACAGTATCATCCGCAAACAACAACTGATTTACCTCCCATTCATGGTCATTCTCGCCTACCAGTTTAAATCCTCGTCCAAGCACTCGAGCATTCACCTCTCTCACCACTCCATCAACATACAAGTTAAACAACCACGGCGACATCACACATCCCTGTCTCAGCCCCACTCTCACCAGAAACCAATCACTCACTTCATTTCCTATTCTAACACATGCTTTACTACCTTTGTAGAAACTTTTCACTGCTTGCAACAACCTTCCACCAACTCCATATAACCTCATCACATTCCACATTGCTTCCCTATCAACTCTTATCATATGCTTTCTCCAGATCCATAAACACAACATACACCTCCTTACCTTTTGCTAAATATTTCTCGCATATCTGCCTAACTGTAAAAATCTGATTCATACAACCCCTACCTCTTCTAAAACCACCCTGTACTTCCAAGATTGCATTCTCTGTTTTATCCTTAATCCTATTAATCATTACTCTACCATACACTTTTCCAACTACACTCAACAAACTAATACCCCCTGAATTACAACACTCATGCACATCTCCCTTACCCTTATATAGTGGTACAATACATGCACAAACCCAATCTACTGGTACCAATGACAACACAAAACACACATTAAACAATCTCACCAACCATTCAAGTACAGTCACACCCCCTTCCTTCAACATCTCAGCTTTCACACCATCCATACCAGATGCTTTTCCTACTCTCGTTTCATCTAGTGCTCTCCTCACTTCCTCTATTGTAATCTCTCTCTCATTCTCATCTCCCATCACTGGCACCTCAACACCTGGAACAGCAATTATATCTGCCTCCCTATTATCCTCAACATTCAGCAAACTTTCAAAATATTCCGCCCACCTTTTCCTAGCCTCCTCTCCTTTTAACAACCTTCCATTTCCACCTTTCACTGTCTCTTCAATTCTTGTGCCAGCCTTCCTTACTCTCTTCACTTCTTTCCAAAACTACTACTTATTCTCTTCATATGACTGACCCAATCCCTGACCCCACCTCAGGTCAGCTGCCCTCTTTGCCTCACGTACAGGTAATAATGTTAGATTAAAAACTGCTAATGGGAAGATCTCATCCAAGATGTCTTTCAGAAATAATCCATAGTTTTCTCCTCCATTTTGCAATGGAACTGTCAGGGTTTGAGGGCGAAATATGAAGAACTTAAGCTCCTAATTCATGAGCATTCCCCCATAATTGTATGTCTACAGGAAAGTATGCTTGATTCTAACACTCCTAGTCCTCGAGAGTATGTTAGCTATTGAACACCATATAATCAACAAGCAGAGAGCCATGGCGGAAGTCTTGTATACATTCGTTGAGATGTTCCCCAAATACCTATGTCTATACGTACAACCCTGCAGGCAGTTGTACAAATTGATATAGGGAGAAAATATACAACTTGCTCTCTGTACTTACCTCCAAATGATAATATTTTATATGATGATTTAGCAGAGGTCATTCAACAACTCCCTCAACCTTTTCTCTTACTGGGAGATATGAATGGTAGACATCCTTTATGGGGTGATGTTTTGGCCAACACAAGGGGCAATATTATCTCATCAATTGTGGAGAATGAGGATGTGGGACTCCTTAATACAGGAGAGCCCACGCACTTCCATGTTCAGACAGGTACTTTGTCATGCATTGACCTTTCAATTGCAAGTTCTAACTGCCTGCTTGATTTTGATTGGAGGACATTAGATGATTGGCATACTAGTGATCATGCACCAATCATTATAAACACCAACAAGGGTCCGCCTTTGCAAAGATCGCCACGTTGGAATCTAGACAAGGCAGACTGGGTTAAATTTTCCGAGCTAAGTGAAATCGAAGGGAGAGCTGAACAGTTTGAAAGTATTGATGATGCCATAGACCTACTGAATGGAACTCTTCATACAGCAGGAATCAATTTGATTCCCAAAACCACAGGACTATTCAAAAGACAACCAGTCCCGTGGTGGTCCTCAAAATTAACAGCCTTGCACAGAGCCACCAGAAAATCCCTGACTAGATTGCGTAGACGCCGTACTGATGAAAATTTGATATCATACAAAAAATGTAGAGCACAGTTCCGTCATGCCATGAAAGAAGCTAGATGCCAATCTTGGGTGGCTTTTGTTTCCTCCATTAATAGTAGAACACCACCATCTTCTGTATGGAGGAAAATAAAAAAAATTGCAGGCAAATTTACCCCGAACCCACCACCAGTGTTGAAAGTGAATGGTCAGTTTGTGACTGAAGGAAATGAAGTTAGCAATGCCCTGGCTGACCATTTTTCAAATGTATCGTGCAAGAGTGTAGCAGCTCCTGGTCACCAGTACAGGAGCATTGAAGAAAAGAAAATTTTAAATTTTGCAACAGGAAGGGAAGAATCGTATAATTCTCCTTTTACTGAAAGAGAACTTGATTCCGCACTCGCTACTTGCAACGATACAGCTCCTGGACCCGATGGAATTCCATATGCAATGGTTAAATATGTACATTTTAATACAAAGTTATTTATTTTAAGTATTATTAATAGAATATGGCATGATCATAGTTACCCAAGTGTTTGGGAACTAGCCATTATTTTAACCTTTTTAAAACCCTGTAAGGACAAGTTTTTAGCAGCAAGCTATCGACCTATTGCATTGACTTCGTGTTTATGTAAAATCATGGAGAAGATGGTCAATGTAAGGTTGATGTGGTACCTTGAAAAGAAGGGTATTTTATCACCAATTCAATGTGGATTCAGAAAAATGCACTCAACAACTGATGTGTTAATACGACTTGAGTCCTCTATTTGTGAAGCCTTTGCTTCCAAACAGCACCATGTGACAGTTTTTTTTCGACCTTGAAAAGGCATATGATACCACATGGAGATATGGTATACTTAAAACAATTCATGAACTAGGATTAAAAGGAGAACTACCACTATTTATTCAGTCATTTCTTTCGCATAGAGTTTTTCAAGTGAGAGTGGGGGAAACTATCAGAGAGTAAGTGTCAGGAAGAAGGAGTTCCTCAGGGGAGTGTGCTGAGTGTAACCCTGTTTGCACTAGCAATTAATGGGATATCCTCAGTCATTCCCCGGGATGTTCTCTCAACATTATTTGTGGATGATCTCTCAATATCATTTGCTGGCACTAGAATGGCAATGGTTGAGAAAAAAATCCAACTCTCTATTGATAAAATTATCCAGTGGGCTGACATGAATGGATTTAAGTTCTCGACAAGTAAAACTACCATTGTCCATTTTTGTCGTATCCTGGGAGTACATCCAGACCCGGATATATACATTAAAGGTCAATGGATACCATGTGCAAGTGAAACTAAATTTTTAGGTTTGATATTTGATTGTAGGCTTATATGGGTTTCTCACTTGAAAACATTAAAAGCTAAATGTGTTGAAGCTCTGAATATCTTAAAAGTATTGTCCCATACATCATGGGGGGCAGACCGCAATAGTATTTTAAAATTATACAAGGCCTTGATTTTTTCCAAAATTAGTTATGGATGTGAAATATATTCTTCAGCCACCCTAAGCCGGTTAAAAATATTAGACTCGATACATCATGCAGGTATTAGATTGTCTACAGGAGCTTTTAAAACCTCGCCTATCCCAAGTCTCCTTGTTGATGCTGAAGAGTTACCTCTAGACCTTTACCGAATGTCTTCCATTATTCGGTATTGGTTTAGATTGCAAAGACTCCCTAACTCTCTAGCCTTTCAGACTGCAAGCCTTGTAAGATACGCATCATACTTTGAGTTGCACCCAAAATCTCCTCAACCTTATGGCTTTCGGGTGAAACGATTATTAAATAGTCTGGATATAATTAGAAGTAAGGTACTTCCATTCAAGGTATCATCAACGCCTCCATGGAAATTACCAGAGATATCTTTTTGTAAATATTTTATTGGAGATAAGAAAAATATGTCAGACCTGGAAGCCAGGTCTCTTTTTAATGAACATGTTAAAGAACATAGAGGATCAACTTTTACCTATACTGATGGCTCCAAATCTGATGCTGGCCTTGAATTTGGAGTACATAGTAATGGTTTTAATTGTAGAGGTGCACTTCCTCTGACCGCTTCCATATTTACTGCCGAACTGTATGGCATATTAACCGCTATTGAGAAAATAGCATTGGAGAAGGAGGGTAATTTTACAATTTTTAGTGATGCAAGGAGTGTCCTTCAAGCTATAGAAGTTTTTAATTCTAATAACCCTCTAGTTTTAAAGATTTTAGAATGGCTTTTTATTATTGGACGGAGAGGTATAACAGTTCAATTTTGTTGGGTTCCAGCACATGTAGGTGTGTCTGGGAATGAGAAGGCAGATTCACTGGCTAAGAAGGCTGCATCCGAGTTGCTGCCAAGAAGGTATCCCATTCCCTGTAATGATATCTTACCTGACATCAAGAAATTGGTTTGCAATAAATGGCAACAGCAATGGGATAGCCTAGATGGGGATAAAATGCGAGAGGTAACAAATGTCATATCTCCTTGGAGGTATAATATGATGCCCCGAAAATGGGAGACGTCTCTTTGTCGTCTCCGTATTGGTCACACTCGGTTGACACACGAGTTTCTGCTGAAGGGCCTACACCAACCGTATTGTGACGACTGTTTAGTTCCTCTAACAGTGAGGCATTTGTGGACCGAATGCCCCAATTATAACAACTTAAGGAATAGATATTTGTTTGAGGCTCGAGGTGAGGGTGGCAGGTTCATCCTTGCCAAGATTCTTGGACATAATGTGTCCTACTATGCAAGTGCCATTTTTAGATTTATTTCAGAAGCAGGTCTTCTGAAAACTATTTAACTTTTATGACATTCAACTTTTATGATTTTAAATGAATACTCTTTTATTTGTTGCTGTCTCACAGGATTTTTTATACAGGAGAGGGGGTTCCCAGCCCCCTCGTCCCGTCCCTTTTAGTCGCCTCTTACGACACGCAGGGATAACGTTGGCGCTATTCTAATTGTTTTATGCCCCCGCGGCCACAGGGGGCAGGTTGGGCTGTGGCACCCTAGCAGTACCAGCTGAACTCGGCTGAGTTCCTGGTTAGGCTGGAGGAACGTAGAGAGTAGAGGTCCCCTTTTTTGTTTTGTTTCTTGTTGTTGTCGGCTACCCCCCAAAATTGGGGGAAGTGCCTTTGGTATATGTATGTACTCTTTTATTTTTTATTTTTGTATACATAAATTAAATGTTACCGGCGTCAACATTTAAATCAATCAATCAATCGTTCCCCCATCGCACCAATGGGGGAAACTCCTCCTCTCCCTGAGAAGTCTTCTCGATCAGGGGTGGAAAAGAGCCTGCACCCATCGTTACTCCAGTCCTGTATCCCTCCCAGGAGGGAACCGAAGGACTCTAAGACGATTCCCAAGTCGTCGGCAAGGATCAGACAGGAGCCAGCTAGACCTTCGGAGGATGTCCACGAGTCCCCCTAGGAAGAGCCACTGGGGACAGGAGACTTTGCTGCCAGTCCTTCAGGAGGAGAGCACCAAGAGTCAGAACACGCGTTCTGGCAAGTTCTGACCCTCATGAGGAACCTCAACGGGATTCCAGACCCAGAGATTCCTCCTCATGAGGGTAAGGACACGGTCTTGGACCGTGTCTACGGCACCCAGAAACCCTCTAGGGCCAGTGCAGCTTTGCCCTAGTATCAAGGGATGAAGAGTGCCAGAGACAAGGTCGAGGGCCAGCTCTCAGAGCTTGCCTCCTCCAGTAGATCCAGCGCCGCTAACAAGCTCCTCCCTCCTCCTCGAGTCCATCAGAGGAGGTACTTTGAGATCCTTGAGGAGACTTGTTTGGGTCTTCCAGTTCACCACTCCATGGAAGAACTCACCAGGGGAGTCCCTCTAGAGAGAGACTCCAACCGGCACGTGTCCTATTCAGCAACTGAGATCCTAAGCCAGGAGAAGGTGGCGAAGTGTGCCATGCAGGCAACTTTGTGGCTTAATATCTGGCTGGGGTCTCTGGGCATCCTGGTGCGGTCTGAGGACCTGTCCAAAGAAAGCACGAGGAAGGCACTGGAGACATTCTTGCTCTCAGGCACGCGGACCATCGAGTTTCTGGCTCACCAAGTCTCGAGCTTGTGGGCCAATACAATTCTCAAACGACGGGACGCAGGGGCTGAGAGATTCCACCAAAAGGTCCCCAGTTCGGATGTTAGCAGGCTCAGACACTCTTCCGTGCTCAGTAAGAGTTTGTTTGAGCCTAAGGACGTGGAGCTAACCACTGAGAGGTGGAGGAAGTCCAACCAGGATTCCCTCATCCATAGGGCCCTGACATCGAGGCCCTACAAACCTCCAGCAGCCCAACAGCCCCGTCTGGCTAAGGACGCAAAGAAGACGACAGCAGCAAAGCCGAAGGTGTCTAAGCCCTTTCCTGCCAAGAGCAGAAGGAGCAAAAAGTCCTCCAGGGGAGGTAAGAACCCTAGAGGAAACGGCCGAGGCCGTAGACGCTAGGATTGGCAGTCCCCCTGCATGTCCACCAGTGGGGGGATGCCTACAACGTTGCGCGGCAAGGTGGCAGCAACTCGGGGCAGATACCTAGACGATTTCCGTAATTGGTCAGGGTTATCGAGTCCCGTTCACAGCTTCTCTACCTCCCCTGACAGCGAATCCAGTGTCGTTGTGCTCCCTTACTATCGGATCAGTAAGGGGGCAGGCCCTCCGGGCAGAAGTCCAGACCATGTTGAAGAAGGACGCTCTCCAAGAGGTAGTGGACGTGTCCCCAGGCTTCTACAGTCGACTTTTTCTTGTAAAGAAGGCGTCTGGAGGCTGGAGACCAGTCATCGACCTGTCAACCCTGAACGGGTTTGTCAAACAGACTCCGTTCAGTATGGAGACGGCAGACACGGTCAGACTTGCAGTGAGACCGCAAGACTTCATGTGTACACTGAACCTGAAGGACGCGTACTTCCAGATCCCATTCCAACCGTCTTCAAGGAAGTACTTAAGATTTTGCCTAGACGACAAGATCTACCAGTTCAAGGTGCTGTGTTTCGGTCTCTCCACAGCCCCTCAGGTGTTCACAAGAGTGTTCACCCTGATATCATCGTGGGCTCACAGGATCGGCATCCGTCTTCTTCGTTATCTGGACGACTGGCTGATCCTAGCGGACTCGGAGGCAACCCTTCTTCGCCACCGAGACAAGTTTCTTGAACTTTGCCAGGATCTAGGGATCATGGTAAATCTCGAGAAGTCCTCTCTGCAGCCCTCTCAGAAACTGGTATACCTAGGCATGGTCATAGACACCAATCTCCACAAAGCCTTCCCATCAGACGACAGGATAGCAAGGCTGAGGACGGTCGCGAGGCCTTTCCTCAATCGAGAAGAACTTCCACCCCAAACGTGGTTACGTCTCCTCGACCACCTCTCTTCCCTGGCCCGTCTAGTTCCCAACGGTCGCCTCAGAATGAGATCTCTCCAGTGGCGACTAAAGTCCCGGTGGAATCAAGGACACGATTCCCTGGACACTTTGGTCCCTGTGGGTCATGCGGAACAGACTGACCTCCAGTGGTGGGTGGCAGACGAGAACCTACAAAAGGGAGTGGATCTTCTCGTCCTTCCCCCGGATTTGATGTCATTCTCGGACGCATCAAAGAAAGGGTGGGGGCCCCACGTTCTGAACCACAGGACCTCAGGCCTGTGGTCTGAATCAGAAAAGTACCTTCACATAAACCTGCTAGAAATGAAGGCCGTGTTCCTGGCACTTCAGAAGTTCCACCAAGTCCTGGCGGGCCACTCTGTGGTGGTGATGAGCGACAACACCACGGTGGTGGCTTATATCAACAAGCAGGGAGGTACCTTTTCAGAACAGCTATCCCATCTTGCAGTAGAGATTCTGAGATGGTCCGAAGTCCACTCGATCACACTAGCGGCTCGCTTCATTTCAGACAAAAGGAATGTGCTCGCCGACAGTCTGAGCAGAGCGACGCAGATAGTGAGTACTGATTGGTCTTTGGATCCTCAAGTAGCCAACAAAGTCCTGACTTTGTGGGGTTCCCCGACTGTGGATCTGTTCGCTACAGCGTTGAACTTCAAGCTCCCGCTGTACTGTACTGCTCCCCAGTCCCGGACCCCAAGGCTTTCTGGCAGGATGCCTTCCAACAACGGTGGGACAACATCGATTTGTACGCCTTTCCCCCGTTCTGTCTGATGAGGAGGGTGCTCAACAAGATCAGAATATCGGTCAATCTATCAATGACCCTGATAGCTCTGCTATGGCATCACGCAGAATGGTTCCCGGACCTTCTGCAACTCCTCGCGGAGGTTCTGAGAGAACTCCCTCCATGTCACGAGCTACTCAAACAACCACACGCCAACATCTTCCACAAAGCCGTAGCTTCGCTTCGACTTCACGCCTGGAGACTCTCCAGCATCTCCTCACTGAGAGAGGATTTTCGCAACAAGTTGCGAACAGGATGTCTGGACACCTGCGCAAGTCATCCGCAGGGGTCTACCAGGCGAAGTGGCGAGTCTTCTGTGGTTGGTGTCGTGGAAGGGGTATCTCTCCACTCGATGCCACTATTCCAGCAATAGCGGAGTTCCTCGTGTAATTGCGGGAGGAAATGCGCCTTTCAATCTCGGCAATGAAAGGCTATCGCTCAGCCTTAAGTCTTGCCTTCAGGCTTAAAGGAATGGACATTTCTTCCTCGCTGGAACTTTCCCTTCTCATACGAAGTTATGAACTTACCTGCCCTCAGTCGGAAGTGAGACCTCCTCCATGGAACGTGGTTCGAGTTCTCAGGTCTTTAAAGAGACCTTCTTACGAACAATTACGCCAGGCTTCAGATCGCCACCTTACCTGGAAGACGGTTTTCCTGCTAGCGTTGGCGTCGGCCAAGCAAGTCAGTGAATTACATGGTCTCTCTTACGACATGCTCATTCAAGGGGATGGGGGAGGAGGTAACGTTCAGATTCGTCCCTGAGTTCATTGCCAAAACTCAGAATCCGGGAGTGCCGGACCCTAGGTTCGACTCTTTCCAGGTTTCAAGTCTTCGTTCTGTAACAGATGACCCAGACCATCTCCTACTGTGCCCAGTGAGGAGTCTGAGGTTGTATCTTAAAAGAACAGCTGCAGTTTGTCCCCAGGTGCAAGCCTTGTTCACGAGCTCTGGGAAAACGAAGAGGAGGGTCACCAGGAATACTATCTCGGCCTGGATTCACAAGGTAATACACCTGGCCTTGAATCCTGACCCTTCTCCGGCACGTCGCCCTAGAGCGCATGATGTCAGGGGCATAGCTACGTCCCTGGCCTTCAAGAAAAATTATTCAGTGACGCAGGTCCTGCAAGCTGGGGTGTGGAAGCGTCAGACCACCTTCACAGCTCACTACCTGCAAGACGTGACACACAGGAGGCTCGATACGTTCTCTATCGGCCCTGTGGTGGCTGCACAATAGCTGGTCTAACCTCAGGCTCCTTAATGGACAAGTAGCAGAAGGTTGAGGGCATTGTTACCCGGTTTTAGTCTGCGTGAATGAAAAGATCTGTCTGGCCCTTATTCTTTTCTTCATTCTCTCCTCCCTTGAAGAAAGCAGCATCCTGGGTTCTCTGCACAGCTGACCTCGAACCACTGCAGGTAAACCATGCTCCCTTGTGTTCCTAGTATTAAGTGTAATACTGTCATGTCCCCATACCCTGACGAGGTGGTATTGGGAGATTTCCATCTGAAGAACTCCAGGTCAACTTCCTAGGACGAGTCACTTCCTCACCTTCACACACAGCTTATGTAGGCCGCAGCAGTTTCACAGCATGCTAGCGAGGCGCAGGGACTCCTTATTTCTTGAGTACTTACACACTCGAATATGGAGTCCCCGGGCAAAGCCAAAGCCAGTATGGCAGGGATTACCTCCCTTCCAAAGGGTTAAGTCACCCCATGTAAATAGCGTGGTTTGTATTTCAGTTACGGAACAAATGACAAATTCGTAGATAATTTGTATTTTTCCTATCTATACAAACCTTAGCTATTTACACATATTTGCCCGCCAGCCCTGTCCCCCGGGATAAGTCCTACATCTAAGCAAAGTGAAGCACTCACTAGTGTGTGTGAGGGGGAGGGGCGTTAGCAAGCTACCCCTACCTACCCCCCGCTAACTAGCGGTGGGGTAGTAAACCCTCGTTAAAATTCTAATGGCTCGTCATTCAGCTACGCCGAAGTAATTACCCCCATGTAAATAGCTAAGGTTTGTATAGTTAGGAAAAATACAAATTATCTACGAATTTGTCGTGTTCCACAGGATGATTGAGACAGTCCCCACCCAGTGCAGTACTTGAACCCATGCAGATCAATGCATCAGCCTATGGGCTGAGTAGGGCTCAACTCGCAGCTGTGCCGGTCCAAGGTGAGCACGGCTGCTCACCTTAGATCGGTACAGCCTTACTAACAACCAAATACTAATCGAGGTGCTTGAGTGCTCTTTTTCACCTTTTACATGGATGATGGGTTATTGTTATGGTTTATTTTCTTTCTCAATGTACTTTGATACCTCCAAAAGAGGAGATGTCACTGCTCATTTCAGGGCCTGCGGGGTAGAATGCTGTGGATTGAGCTGAGCCGGTCAGTGACCAGTGCAAGTTCCGTGTTTCCAAGCACTGATCCTAGCTGAGCATTTTACCGCACTTGGTCACCATAGTGAGGAACACTGTACCTCCCTGGCTATCTGACACCAGGGATCATTTTGTGGACATGGAACAAGACCATTAATGTCGTTTCATCATTTACCTCCCAGTTATACATTCCTTGATCCATTTCGTATTTGAGCAGTTGTATTCGAAGGAGACAAAACAATTCCCAGAGCGGGTTAGTAGCATATCGTCTCTAGCCTGAAGTACTTCTAACAAACTGATAGACTATTACAATAGCTCATTTTGGGCTTAGAGATGATAGTTTTTCTACGGATCGGATAAGTGCTGAACTACTTGTGTATCTTCCAAGAGAGTGATATTTAGGCAGCTGTGTATCAGAACTTCATCTGCCATGCAGTATTCCTCAAGGACTTAAACCTTTCAAGGGAAACCATGGCCAAGTCTTTAGGGTGACGTACCCCACCTTGTGATAATTTACCCCATTAATTCAGTCTGCCAGACCATGAGTCCAATATGGCTAATACTTCTGCCATACCAGCAGCTAGTAATGATCCCCCCCTCCCCCCCCCCCCCACCAATTAAGTGGCAGCCTCAAGTTGAGTGGTGTCCCATTCAGTTAGATATCAGGCATAGCCCAAGAAAGGTGCTCTCTACAATGGGGTCTGTAGAGAACATGTCTCCAGCCAAAGCACCTGTCAGCAAATAAGTGACTTCCTTGCATGCCTCTGCTGAAGAATCTCTTCGTAGAGTTTCTATCCCTCCTTTTAGGGGGAAGGGTCAATGCTCAGAGAGAGTCTTCTGAGCAGTCTTTCTACCACCTTTGCTTCTCAATACTTCATGGACCCACAGGTCCTTGGGCCCCTTTCTTTGGTTCATGAGGTGGCTGCTCAGCAGTCGTGTAAAATTCGCAGCGCCCGAAAGGGAATAACACAGTACTTTGTGTATCTTATCTAAAGTAATAAGTTTTTACATAAGTCTCTTCCACCCCCTCCTAGTTCCTTTCTCAATGGGAGGCAGCAGTTGTAACCTTTACAAGCTAGTTGGACATCAGATGTTGGTGAATTACATGATGGAATTTTTTGCAGGCAACTCCTCCATCCTCCTGGTAAATGGGAGGTGTGTGTCCGTGTCTTACCAAACATTTCTCTTGATGTGCCTGGTTTGATACTGCCAATATCTTCCTTTTATGGAGATTGGTTTTCTGTTTCCTAGTATTAGCTTCCTTTTATGCCAGTACTGGCTGAGTACCTAACATCTTTTATATCCTAATAATTAGCTATTAGGAGAGTGTTGGCATCACTTTCCTCACTCCTGTATGGGACTAGGAAATATGACATGACCAGGAATAGAAATAATCCTCCAGTTTGGTTCTAACGGTCTTCCTCCCATCAGTAAGTGAGTCTGTTTTAAAGGTTGAAAGATATGTATACTTGTAAGAACAAATAACAAACTTTAAAAGTAAGTAATGTGCATTTTTCCTATTTACACAAACCTGAGACCTTTAAATTAAGATTACTAGTAGCCCTCAAGTTTATCTATTGGTATATGTACTTGGAGCTGAAGATTTTGAACCCCCCTTCACCTTTTTGTAATTTACGGACATTGCTCACTTGCCCACTGGCTCTTGTACCTCTTTTCTTGAGTCCAGCAGTGGCTACTCAATATTTGTGTAACACTCCCTGCTCCCTCAGGGACAAGTATCCATCTCATCTAATGTATTGTATTCAGCGTAACTCTTGAGAAAGGGTAGATTGACTTACTTTTATACCTCTTTCTTGTTCCCCTCTCATGAGAGGATGCAGCATCCTCAATTATTACACACTGGTTGGACATCTCCCAAGAAGCAACTCTCCCATCCTCCTTACAAGGTTGAGGATGGGTTGGTGTATGCCAAACATTTCTCATGCGGGTTTGTCCCTGCAGATATCATTTCCTTGTAAGGGAGATAGGTTTTTTGTGACCTAGAACTGGCTTCCTTTAAAGCCAGTACTGGCTGAGGCCCTAACAGCTTCTATATGCTAATGGTTAGGAGGCTGTTAAAAGCACATTCCTTGCACCTATATTGGATCAGGAAGGATGACATCTACAGGGACAAAGAAAAACCTCCTTGTTTGGTTATAGAGAACTGCCTCCCAACAGAGTAAGTATCATCTTAATGGATGAAAGATTCATACAGTATTTGTGTACAAGTAAATACTGTATAAGATTTTAAAAGTAATTTGTATTTTCTCTAGTTATGCAAACCTTAGCCCTTCGTGTTATACTTCCCTCCCTCAACCACTCCTAAGGCAAAAGGTCAGAAGTGTCTTGACTTAGGCAGGTGGGTAATTAACCAATTTCCTTGTTAACAATTCAATGGTCTTCCAGCTTGGACTGAAGTCATCTATTTAAAGGAATCAGCTTTGTATAGCTAAGAATTTTTTTTCAACAACCTCTGAGGTCCTACTGCACTTTACTTCAAAAGTATACGAATTTCACCCACAGGCATACCCAAGAGATTCGCCCTTCGTGGTTATCAGCGTCTGATTTTTGGCAGCTGGATGTTAGTCGTGCTGATGGTGCTGTTTAGCTACACTGGGAACCTTGTCTCCCTCCTGGCTCTGAGATACATTCCACAACCCATTCAGAGCATCAAGAAACTTATCAGTAGTAGAAATGGCATTATCATGCAGCCAAATACCATTGTTACGACTGCTATCACGGTAATTAGAATTCCCTCTTTAATTCTCAAGTTTATGAATTTGATGAGAATACTGTACTTGTAAATATTTACATGAATTTTGTTGTAATATCTGTGTGAAGAATATTATTATACACATTAGGATAAATATGTCAAATTATCTTCAAAGATGAGGAATGTTTAGAAATAAAAACTGACTTTGTTACTGATGACTTGAAAAGACAAAAATTTAATATAATGTTATAAGCTGAATCTTAAGTTGCATCTCATATATCAGGAAGCAGAACTCCAAGAAACTAAATTACACTATGTATATCAGATTTAATTAACATGTTTGTAAGACCTATTTTGTGTATAGTGTATTCATATTGTTTTTAAGAATTTGTGAAGCTTTTTATTGTAATGTGCATGGAATATCTGCTTACTTCTGTGGTTTCTGTCTGAATCGTCTTCTGCCAAAATACTCGTATACATATATTACTATGATTTTTTTGTTTTTATAGAACGCAGAATCAGGCGAGTTGGCAGAACTCAATCGACTGCATGATTATGGACTTTACAAGTATAGCTCTGCTTTAGAATTTCCCAAGAAACTGGACACTTTAGTAAGGAGGGGAGATCACGTGTTACTTATCACCAGTCTGGAATCTAGCTTGTTGATGGCCAAGGACTTTGCAAAAACAGGTAAAGTTTTATTCATTTTTGCTGAAAAGAAACTTCATGACTTCAATGCCTATTTTGTAGTCTGATTTACTAATGGTATCAGGTTTTTATTTACATGTATATATAAAGCGATGAATAATGAAAAATTTATTTCAAGTAATTTTTCACTTCTGCATATATGTGATATATGACTTGAGATGTATTATGCAATATAGTGGTGCCTTTGATTTGGTGTATCATCAGACAGTCTCTTTTAGACTTTATATCTATTCATAGGTAGTAGGTTGACCAGGGCACCAGCCACCCATTGAGATACTACCACTAGAGTGTTATGAGGTCCTTTGACTGGCCAGACAGTACCACATTGGATATTTCTCTCTGGTTACGGTTCATTTTCCCTTTGCCTACACATACACTGAATAATCTGGCCTATTCTTTACATATTCTCCTCTGTCCTCATACACCTGACAAGACTTGAGATTACCAAACAGTTCTCTTAAGGGGTGAACTACTGCACTATAACTGTTCAGTGGCCACCTTCATCTTGGTAAGGGTAGAAGAGAGACTTCAGCTATGGCAAGCAGCTCTTTGTTCCGTAACTGAAATAAAAACCACGCTATTTACATAGGGTAATTACTTCGGCGTAGCTGAAATGACGAGCCATAAGAATTTTAACATGGGTTTACTACCCCTCCGCTAGTTAGGGGGGGGGGGGTTTTAGCTTGCTTCCCCCCCCCCCCCCTCACACACAGTGAGTGCCCCACTTTACTTTTGGCTCGGAGAGTTGACAGACTTGTCTGCGCTCTCCTCCATTGACTGCCATAATCTGTTTTGCTTTTTCTTTCAGTGTGTGTTTGAAGTTGGCCTCTATTCTTTCATCATGCGTACGTGCCCTGGACAAGCCGGCTGCCCTTGTGGTACCTTGGACACCGATCCTCACTCCTTATGCCCTCAGTGTAGGGGCCAACGGTGTGATAGGTCTAACGTATGTATCGAGTGTAGGGAGTGGTCTACCTCCCAGTGGGAGAGGTTTGCCCAGCGACGCAAGAAGAAGGCTAAAAGGGATATTTCTCCTTCAGAGGCTCCTTTGAAGAGAGAAAATCCCAAGACTTCTTCTTCCGTAGCCCTTTCCTCCTCCGAAGCTCCCACTCGAGCGGTCTCTCCCGAGAGGCCGGCGATTGGTAGCGTAGACCGTATTGCTGTTGACCGATCCCGGGGTGCGGGAGAGGTAGTTGCCTCCCATAGCGAGGCAGCTGCCCCTCCTCCCCTGGAGGAGGATTTAAATATTGATTTTCCTGTTAATAATAATGATTTATTACAGCTTTGGGCTTCCTTGGGGCTTCAGGGTTTGCCCTCCAGGGAAGCCCTGTTTGACATGATCAAACTGGGTGCGACTGTTAAACAATCGCCGACGACAGCAGAGATAAATCCTCTGTCGGTCGTTGATGTTGTTGTAACGGAGGCATCAAGTGGTTCTGCTCAAACTCGTGTGCCTGTTGTTGCTGAGGTAGCTGAAGGCTTAGGTTCCCCCTCCGAACATTCTTCGAGGGAGTAACTAAGTCCTACGGTCTCTTCTTCCGGTGATTCTCCCCCCCGGGGGAGTTCACTAACAGAGACTCCTCTGCGGAGGCCCTACGAAGGTCAGAGTTCTGATCCAACGGCCCCTCGTGGGCGTATAAGGCGGAAGGCTCATCCTCCCCTTGGCCGTAGAGGCCTTCTTTCTCCTCACAAGGGAGTTAGGAGGCGCCTCTTCGGCTCGTCATCCCCGCAGTCCTCTGCGGAGGAGACAACTCACCGATCACCGTTCCTGCCAGCTACCACTTTAGACCTCTCCAGGGATCGTTCGTGATCCCCGTCGGAGGATGGTCGTCCTTCGGGACTTTGTATCCAGTCGCCCTCCAGACATGCTGTCCTGCCATCTCCTTTCCAGGAGGATGCGCGCTACGTGTCATCTAAACCTGTCATTGCGCAGGCACCGGTCCCTTCGGGGCAAAAGGGCAATGAGCGCAAAACTGCGCATCATACCCTTGCGTGCCAGGTTATACCTGCGCGCCCTCCTGCTGTTGCTGCTGATCCTGATATAGCACCACGGCGCTCACCTCCGCGCGTGCGCGCAAATGTTCCTGTTAAACGCCAGGGTTCCCCTGCGCGCCCACAACCATCGGCGCACCCGCGCCCACCTGCGCACACGCGCTCACCTGCGCACACGCACCCGGCAGTTCCTGACAAACGCGCGGTCCAATAGGCACCTAAGTTAGCTCACACGCGCTCACAGGTGTCTCTAGACCCCCAACACTCTTATACTACTAAGGGTGATGCGCGCCAACCTAGCGCTGTTCCTGTTATAGCGCAAACGTGCTCGCCAACGCATCAGCGCGCTTCTACATCACAGCGCGCAGTCCAGGAGGTTCCCAAGATAGCGCACGGGCGCTCACGGGTTCCCCTGGACTCTGCTAACGGCGCGCAATACAAAAACTGCGCACAATGTTCCAGTAGCACGCAAGGTTCCAGCTGTGCTCCCAGTTCCAGTTGTGCGCAACGCGCGCCCATCCCAACAGCGCACACCTACACGGTCAGTTCCTGCTGCACGCCCATCGCAACAACGCACACTTGTGCGCCTACATCCTGATGCGCGCCATGCGCCCCCACGATCCCCTGCGCGCCTGGCTATCTCACGATCACCTAAGGCAGCTGCACAACCTGCACACCTCGCCAACGCGCGAACTCGCCCTCGCGCTATCGCCATGCGGCGCAATCGCGCCCACGCCCGGTCGTGAAAGACACGCGCCAGCATGCTACCGCGCACTCGCGCTCATCAGTAGCCCATCAGCCCACTGTGCGCCCTCGCATCCAGCCTTCTACCCCTCCTCATAAGATAGCTCCTGTGCACTAAACGCCCTCGCCATCGCCTACGCGCGCCTGTGCCCTCAACCTCGCACGCCCACGCCCACACTCACGCGCGTGTGCGTGAGCGCGAATATCCTGCTGCGCATGATTCATTTACACGCGATCCAGATCAGTGCTTTTCACGCGATCACCAGCGTGATCGGCGCAACGATCGCCAACACGATCACGCCCGAGTTACATCAGGGGTACAGGCGGACAGGTCAACATCGCGCTCCCCTCCCCGCAAGAAGAACAATGCGCTCGCCGGAGGAGAGGAGGTTTCCGGACAGGTCTAAGGATCTTTCTTCTTCCTTCATTGCAGATTCTCAACAGGCGAACCCTCATGTGTCGACTCTTCCAAAGGATCGAACAATCCCCTTCCCTTCAGGAGTATCTGACAGCGTGACTGTCAGCCAGCAGCCCTGGTTTGGTACCATTGTCAGAGTGCTTATGCAGGCAATGAAGCCTGTGCTTTCTGACTTGGGTCACAAATCAGTGGTAACTTCCTCCCCCCTGAAGAGGAAGAGAGGAGTCCCAGATGTGGTAACTTCTCCAAGGACTATCCTGTCCCCTCGCAAGTCCTTACGTAAGGCTCCTACCCCACTTCATACTTTCTCTCCCTCCTCTGCGGATGAGTATTACCCATCCTCAGGAGAGCCGGAAGATCCGGTCCGTTCCCCCATCGCACCAATGGGGAAACTCTGCTGCTTCCTTAGAAGTCCTCTTGTGTAGAGGTGGCAAAGGCCTTACATTCTTCATTGCTGGAGTCCTGCATCCCTCCTAGGAGGGAGCCGAAGGACTCGAAGACTGTTCCCAAGTCTTCCGCAAGGACCCGACAGGAACCAGATAGACCTTTGGAGAACGTCCGCGAGTCTCCCTAGGAAGAGCCTCTGGGGACGGGAGACTTCGCTGCCAGTCCATCAGGAGGAGAGCACCAGGAGTCAGAACATGCGTTCTGGCAAGTCCTGACCCTCATGAGGAACCTCAATGGGATCCCAGACCCAGAGATTCCTCCTCGTGAAAGGAAGGATACGGTCCTGGACCGAATCTATGGCACCCAGAAACCCTCTAGGGCCAGTGCAGCTTTGCCCTGGTCTCAGGGGATGAAGAATGCCAGAGACAAGGTCGAGGGCCAGCTCTCTGAGCTTGCCTCCTCCAATAGATCCAGTGCTGGTAACAAGCTCCTCCCTCCTCCTCGAGTACATCAGAGGAGGTAATTTGAAATCCTAGAGGAGACTTGTTTGAGTCTTCCAGTACACCATTCGTTGGAAGAACTCACTGGGGGAGTCCCTCTTGAGGGACTCTCCAACCGGCAAGTGTCCTATTCCGCAACTGAGATCCTAAGCCAGGGGAAAGTTGCGAAGTGTGCCATGCAGGCAACTTCGTGGCTGGACATCTGGCTGGGATCTCTGGGCATCCTGGTACGCTCTGAGGACCTGTCCAAAGAAAGTACCAGGAAGACACTGGAGACATTCTTACTCTCAGGCACGCGAACTATCGAGTTTCTGGCCCATCAAGTCTCGAGCTTGTGGGCCAACACTATTCTCAAGCGTCGGGACGCAGTGGCTGAGACATTCCACCAGAAGGTCCCCAGTTCTGATGTTAGCAGGCTCAGACACTCTTCCGTTCTTGGTAAGAGCTTGTTTGAGCCAAAGGACGTGGAGCTAGCCTCTTAGAGGTGGAGGAAGTCCAATTAGGATTCCTTCATCCACAAGGCCCTGACATCGAGGCCTTACAAACCTCCAGCAGCTCAGCAACCCCGTCCAGCTAAGGACACTAGGAAGACAATGACAGTGAAGCAGAAGGTGTCTAAGCCCTTTCCTGCCAAGGGCAGAAGGGGCAAGAAGTCCTCCATGGGAGGAGGCAAGAATCCTAGAGGGAACGGCCGAGGCCGTAAACGCTAGGATTGGCAGTCCCCCTGCATGTCCACCAGTGGGGGGATGCCTACAAGCTTGCGCGACAAGGTGGCAGCAACTCGGGGCAGATACCTGGACGATTTCCGTAATCGGTCAGGGTTATCGTGTCCCATTCATCTCATGTCTACCACCCCTGACAGCGATTCCAGTGTCATTGAGCTCCCTTACCATGGGATCGGTAAAGGGACAGGCCCTCCGGGCAGAAGTCCAGACCATGTTGAAGAAGGACGGTCTCCAAGAGGTTGTGGACGGGTCCCCAGGCTTCTACAGTCGACTCTTTCTTGTGAGAAAGGCGTCTGGAGGCTGGAGACCAGTCATCAACCTCTCGACACTAAACGGGTTTATCAAACAGACTCCGTTCAGTATGGAGACAGCAGACACGGTCAGGCTTGCAGTGAGACCACAAGACTTCATGTGCACACTGGACCTGAAGGATGCATACTTCCAGATCCCAGTCCACCCGTCTTCAAGGAAGTACTTAAGATTTTGCCTTGACGACAAGATCTACCAGTTCAAGGTGCTGTGCTTCGGTCTCTCCACAGCACCCCAAGTGTTCACCAAGGTGTTCACCCTGATTTCATCATGGGCTCACAGGATCAGCATCCGTCTCCTCCGTTATCTGGACGACTGGCTGATCCTAGCAGACTCGGAGGCAACCCTTCTTCGCCACCGAGACAAGCTCCTCGAACTTTGCCAAGATCTAGTGATCATGGTAAACCTCGAGAAGTCCTCTCTGCAGCCCTCTCACGAGAAGAACTTCCAGCCCAAACGTGGTTACGTCTCCTCGGCCATCTCTCCTCCCTGGCCCGTCTGGTTCCCGACAGTCGCCTCAGAATGAGATCTCTCAAGTGGCGACTCAAGTCGCGGTGGAATCAAGGACACGATTCCCCGGACACCCTGATCCCTATGGGACAACCGGAACAGACGGATCTCCAGTGGTGGGTGGCAGACAAGAACCTACGAAAGGGAGTGGATCTTCTCGTCCTTCCCCCGGACTTGATATTGTTTTCGGACGCATCAAAGAAAGGGTGGGGGCCCACGTTCTGAACCACAGGACCTCAGGCCTGTGGTCAGAATCAGAAAAGTACCTTCACATAAACCTGCTAGAAATGAAGGCCGTGTTCCTGGCACTTCAGAAGTTCCACCAAGTCCTGGCGGGCCACTCTGTGGTAGTGATGAGCAACAACACCACAGTGGTGGCTTATATCAACAAGCAGGGAGGTACCTTTTCAGAACAGCTATCCCATCTTGCAGTAGAGATACTGAGATGGTCCGAAGTCCACTCGATCACACTAGCAGCTCGCTTCATTCCGGGCAAAAGGAATGTGCTCGCCGACAGTCTGAGCAGAGCGACACAGATAGTGAGTACCGAGTGGTCTTTGGATCCTCAAGTAGCCAACAATGTCCTGACTTTGTGGGGTTCCCCGACTGTGGACCTATTCGCTACAGCGCTGAAATACAAGCTCCCGCTGTACTGCTCCCCAGTCCCGGATCCCAAGTCTCTCTGGCAAGATGCCTTCCAACAACGGTGGGACAACATCGATGTGTACGCCTTTCCCCCGTTCTGTCTGATGAGGAGAGTACTCAACAAGACCAGAATATCAGTCAACCTTTCAATGACCCTCATAGCTCCGCTATGGCATCACGCAGAATGGTTCTCGGACCTTCTGCAACTCCTTACGGAGCCTCCAAGGGAACTCCCTCCACGTCACGAACTACTCAAACAACCACATGCCAACATCTTCCGTAAAGCCGTAGCTTCGCTTCGACTCCACGCCTGGAGACTATCCAGCATCTCCTCAAAGACAGAGGATTTTCACAACAAGTTGCGAACAGGATGTCTGGACACCTGCGCAAGTCATCCGCAGGGGTCTACCAGGCGAAGTGGCGAGTTTTCTGTGGTTGGTGTCGTGGAAGGGGTATCTCTCCACTCGATGCCACTATTCCAGCAATAGCAGAGTTCCTCGTGTATTTGCGGGAGGAAATGCGCCTTTCAGTCTCTTCAGTGAAAGGCTATCGCTCAGCCTTAAATCTTGCCTTCAGGCTCAAAGGAATGGACATTTCTTCCTCGCTGGAACTTTCTCTTCTCATACGAAGCTATGAACTTCAGTCGGAAGTGAGACCCCCTGCTTGGAACGTGGTTCGAGTTCTCAGGTCTCTAAAGAGACCTCCCTACGAACCACTACGCCAGGCTTCAGATCGCCACCTTACTTGGAAGACGGTGTTCCTGCTAGCTTTGCCCTCAGCCAAGCGAGTCAGCGAACTACATCGTCTCTCATACGACATCGCCCATTCAAAGGGATGGGGGAGGTAACGTTCAGGTTCGTCCTTGAGTTTGTTGCCAAGACTCAGAACCCGGGAGTGCCGGACCCTCGGTTCGACTCTTTCCAGGTTTCGAGTCTCCGTTCTGTAACAGATGATCCAGACCATCTCCTACTTTGCCAAGTAAGGAGTCTGAGGTTGTATCTTAAGAGAACAGCTGCAGTTCATCCCCAGGTTCAAGCCTTGTTTGTGAGCACTGGGAAAACGCAGAGAAGGGTCACCAGGAATACCATCTCAGCCTGGATTCGCAAGGTAATACACCTGGCCTTGATTCCTGACCCTTCTCCGTCACGTCGCCCTAGAGCGCATGATGTCAAGGGCATAGCCATGTCCCTGGCCTTCAAGAAGAATTATTCAGTGACGCAGGTCCTGCAAGCTGGAGTGTGGAAGCGTCAGACCACCTTCACAGCCCACTACCTGCAAGACGTGACCCACAGGAGGCTCGATACGTTTTCTATCGGCCCTGTGGTGGCTGCACAACAGCTGGTCTAAACCTCAGGCTCCTTAATGGACAAGTTGCAGAAGGTTGAGGGCTTTGTTACCCGGTTTTAGTCTGCATGAATGAAAAGGTATGTCTGACCCTTATTCTTTTCTTCATCCTCTCCTCCCTTGGAGAAAGCAGCCTCCTGGGTTCTCTGCACAACTGACCTCAAACCACTGCAGGCAAACCATGCTTCCTTGTGTTCCTAGTATTAAGTGTAATACTGTCATGTCCCCATACCCTGACGAGGTGGTATTGGGAGAGTCCTAGCCTAGATTTCCATCTGAGGAACTCCAAGTCAACTTCCTGGGACGAGTCACTTTTCACCTTCGCACACACCTTACGTAGGTCGCAGCAGTTTCACAGCCGCTAGCGAGGAGCAGGAATTCCCTATTGTCTGAGTACGTAAACACTAATATGGAATCCCCGGGCAAGCCAAAGCCAGTATGGCAGGGACTTACCACCCTTCCTAAGGGTTAAGTCACCCCATGTAAATAGTGTGGTTTGTATTTCAGTTACGGAACAAATGACAAATTCGTAGATAATTTGTATTTTTCCTAACTATACAAACCTTAGCTATTTACACATATTTGCCCGCCAGCCCTGTCCCCCGGGGTAAGTCCTACCTCTAATGTCATGCCGTTTCACACATGACTTTTCACTAACTCTTACCTTCGTCAATTGTCCCTACCTAAGTTCGGAGGCACCATTCAATTTAGGACAATCGACTTACTCCTGGCTAGCCTATCTATAACAAACCAAGCCTTGACATAGGCTAATACTCTAAGCCTAGGCTTAAGGTAACTTGACTCTTGCTGTGGAGAAGGACGGATCTTCATTTGCAGTGGAGGTTGAGGGAAAGGCTGGTTCCTGGGGGTCTTTTTATTCTTACAAAAAGCTTAGTACATGCTCGGTACTCCAAACTGGAACCCTGTAATACAAAGTCTTCATTTAGGACAGCGATCCTATGTCAAACAACAGACACTTCATAGCCTAGGCTACACTGTACTCATACCTAACCTACTGGTTATACTGCACAGTTAGCCTGGCAACTCAAAGACTAACTTGACAAATCTGAGAATAATATTACAAATCTTAACTTAGGGTTGGTGGCACAGTTCCAACCACATGCAAGCACAGCATAAAGTAGTTTCAATACTGGCAAAATTATTGTACTTTATTTGATACATTTGAAGAAAAAGATAACCACAACAGACAATGTCAAGTGTTATTACAACACATACATGATAACAAGAACAAGTGCATACCTTTTACAAGGGAGAAGGTAAGAATTTCACATAATAATACGGGGGAGCAACATTTCCCCTCTACACTGGTCGTTGTCGGCTCAAAGAGTGTGTTCTGAGCTTACTTAGCACAGTTACGCTCGAGGCTCACACAACTACTCCTTTGTTTACCTTGGCACTCAATCACAAACTCTCGACCATAGACACAACTACTCCTTTGTTACGCCTCTCTACCTCGGCGTATGCACACTCGATCCTACACCATCTCAACTACGTGTGGCTAACATAACATTTTGATGAGATGAAAACCAATTCGTTTATTAAGTCTAAAAATCGTAAATGGAATTACCATTCAGTTAAATGAAGCATTTCTGTCATTACATCACTTTACCCCTACGGAAATTGGTTTTCATTTATCAAGAACTATCAACTAACTGCAAAACCTAGGGTAGAAAACAGATCTAACAACAACAAGTTTTATGCGCCATGAATAGTAGCCATCTCTCAGCCGGATATAGGCCACAACATTTAATCTTCAAGGTCTGCTGTCAGACATACAGAGCAAGTTGTGGGACGCCACCCTTAAGGCGCGTTTCTGCCTAACCATCCTAATAACCTTACCAAGTTAAAACACCTATGTAAGAGTGATCTTAAATTCAATTAAGACCCAGTCACTCCTCATTAAGGGTATAATCACTTAGGATTATTTTTCTTACAAACAACCTCTTCATGTCATTCAGTCTCATGCACTCAATAACCCTAAGCAGGAGAAAAGTACCTTTGAAGATAAAATACCTCTTAAGGCATCCTAATGACTAACTTACACATCAGTTACAAAACTTGAACAACTCCACCAGAGTTTGTAAAGCTTTTGGATGGGGTTGCTCTTGATACACAACCTCAACCGAGTACAGGTTCATGGTAACGAAGTGTTATTATCAGATCCATAATCTATGAACATAACCCATAAAGACACTTGGAAATTAACATAATTGTTATATGCATGAACAATGCTAAGACACAGAATAAAATACATTTCCATATAAAAGTACAAAAATACAATATACCGTATAAAAAATATGATCTCAAATTTCCTCAATTAATCTAGAGGGAGGAACAATATTGTAAGCACCTCTGGTTTGTACTCTTTCGTTCACATCCGGATTGATAATATCCATTTCCTGCATTTTTACTAACCACTGTTCTTGTCCTACAAAAGGTTTTACTTTGTCAGCAGCACGTTCAATAATGGTGTGGTCAAACAAGTTTTTTAACTCATTTTAAGCACCATCCCTAAACACTTTGGTTACTACATAAGGACCAGACCATCTTGGGTTTAGTTTCTTACTTGTGCTGGGAATCACACTTTCATTTTTAACCCATACGAGACAGTTTTCATCCACTTTCTCATTCTTCCTCTTTTGATTGGCTATTGCCCGATACTTGCTGGCCATCTCTCTTTGAGTTTTCTGAATTATTTCATGTGCTTTTGCAATAGCAGTCTCTTCTACACCATCATTTATTGTGGGTAACACACTAGTTACTTGCCTAGGTGCCCTGCGAGAGAAAAATACATAATGAGGTTGTTCATCAAGAGTGGTATGTACCGCAGAATTGAGCACACGCTGGGTTTCACCTAAGTACTTTGGCCATTGATAAGGATGTCCTTTGCACATCACATTTAGTATGGTTTTCATGGTTCTATGCATCCTTTCACTAACACTGTTTCCTTGTGGATGATATGGGGTAATATAACCTGTATTGATCTTATGTTCGCCACACAATTCTCTAAATTGATTTGAAGTGAATTCAGCACCATTATCCAGAAGGACAGTCATAGGTACACCAAAGTCATTCAGATACATAAGGAAGTTTTTGCTTACCTCCTCTGTAGACTTACTTCGCAAGGGATAAAACTTAGCATACCGGCTATAATGATCAATAACAGTCAATACATATCTATAAACATTTGCACCAGATAACATATCTGTTAAATCAAGACTGATTCTCTCTAAAGGTTTAGTTACTGGAGGCAATTCCTGAAACTGTTGTTGTAAAGAACTACTAGCTTTATGTTTTTGACACATGACACATTCACTTACATATTTGGTAACATCAGATCGCAATGAAGGCCAATAAAATAAGTTTTCAATAGCATCAATTGTTTTGCGTATTCCTAAGTGACCTGACAACGATTCATGACCGAACTTCAAAGCTGCCTTGGTTAAATCCCTAGGAACTATTAATCTCAGCTGAATGGAGTTATCAACTTTATCTGCACTGAGATATAATAAGCCTTCGTACAGCAGGAACTGTGTAATCAAAGCTGTAGGGAACCTCTTACGTGGTAATTTGCCACCCTCTAGAAAGGTTATTAACTCAGCCCACCTTGGTTCCTCTAACTGCTTTTCCTTAAACTCATCCTTGCTCAGACCGAGATAATCGTCCCTACTCTGATGAAAAACTGCTCTAACTGGTCTACTTAGTTGATCTGCCACCTGATTATTTTTACCTGGCCGATATTCTACCTTGAACCGGTAATCCTGCATCTCGATTACCCACCTGTTCATTCTAGGTGATTTAGTCTTTCTCTTGAACACTGATACTAGAGGCTGATGATCTGTGTGAATGGTAAATGGAACACCCCAAAGAAAATGATGAAACCTACGACATGCTAAGACAATAGCAAGTGCTTTTCTGTCAGTGGTACTGTAGCGCTACTCAACTGGCTTCAGTTTCTTAGAGAAATATCCAACAGGTTTCAACTGATCCTCTTGTCTCTGCATCAAAACCGCACCTACATGATCTAAACTAGCGTCAGTAAATAATTCAAAGGGTTTAGTTATTTGAGCCTTTACTAACACTGGAGCAGTGACTAATGCCTGTTTCATTTGTTCAAAGCTGGACTGACAATTCTTTGTCCACAAGAAGGGTTCTTTCTCTCTTAAGAGATTAGTCATGGGAACAGCTATTTTAGCATAATCCTTAATGTGTTTCCTGTAAAACCCACACATTCCCAGAAATCTCCTAGTTTGCTTAACATTGGTAGGTGGTTTCATGCCTTTGATTGCACTGATATTGTCTGGACATGGTCTACAACCGTCTTTGGAGATTATATGACCTAAAAACTTTATTTCCTTTTGGCCTATCTGACATTTCTTTAGGTTTAGCTTCACTCCTTTGTCACTGAAAAGTTTGAATAGTTGCTCTAACCTTTTTAACAAGATGGGAAAACTGGGAACCCAAACAACTATATCATCTAAGTAATTCTTAACCCACCCTTTCTTAATAAGAGGAGCCAAGATATTAGACATGATACGTGAAAATATAGCTGGACTGCAACTTAATCCAAAAGGAAGGCGTTTAAATCTATAAAGTGAAACTCCATCACTAAAAGTTGTTAAATCCCTGCTCTCTTTATCTAATTCCACTTGATAATATGCATCTTTCATATCTAAAGAAGCATAATAATGGTTTCCTGCAGCTGTATCTACCATTTCCTCTAATCTAGGTAAAGGGTGAATATCAACCTGGAGGTGTGTGTTGACTTTACGGTAATCGAGGCACATCCTTTGAGTGTGATCGGGTTTCCTTACAAGAACAATTGGGCTTAACCATGCTGCATTAGATGGTTCTATTATCCCTCTTTCTTCCATATCCTCTAACATGGTGGAAATAAGGGTTTTGGCCTTTTCTGGGTATCGATACATGGGAGATCTAACTGGATGTGGATCACTTACTGCAATATGAGCTTGAACATCTTTAAACTTTCCCAATTCTTTTTCTTCAAGAATGAATATGGAGTGATTTGCAACTAACATGTCACTTAATTCTGCCTGTTGATCAGCATTAAGATGGGAATTATCTTGTTGAGAATACAAATATTTAATCTTTTCTTCTCTAGTATTGCCTGATTGGATGCTAACATCAACACCTGGAGGAGCTAAATCATTCTGAATTCTAGTTTTCCGGCACTTTGGATCTGGCTGATCAATATCATCTTCACTGATTATCCTATAACAGCCTAATAAAGTTCCAACCTTCATCGTCATCCTAGCTTTCGTATTATTTACCAATGGTAATAACACTTCCTGAGCATCATTAACCTTAAGGCACAACACAGATTGGGTTTGACACACTTTAACTTCAAGTACAAATTCTAACAATGTGTTAGGAGGTTCATCTACAGCTAATGGGTAAATACCAGCAGTAAACTGGGGTAGAATAAATTTCTTTCTAAGTCTAACCTGAGCTTTTTGAGGTTTATTAGGTTGAAGTACCTTAATCTGCCTGACCCTTTTGTTAGAGGGTCTGGGTCTCAAATACCTTACCGGATAAATAAATCTATCCCAAACAATTATTTTCTTTGCATCATCCCATGTCATCGGTGCGGACCTAATCAAATCTGCTCCTAACAATAGGTCTGTGTCCAAATAACCATCTGGCACTACAGAAAATAAATGGGTAATCACCCTAGAACCAATATGAACGTCCAAATACACCGTACCAAGAACAGGGAGAACATGCTGAGTTACTCCAGTAAGTTGTGGGATATTCCTCATTTGATTACAATGTAAACCTAAACTTTCTATAAGCCTCTTCTGTGCTACACATACTTCACTACCAGTATCAATTAAGGCATGGCACATTACATGATTTATCATCAAATTGATAGAAGGAGACCTGTGACTGGCCGTTAGTCACTCATTTCGGACAGGACCTGGGCACTGTGCTGAACCTCTTTTACAACCAGGTCTGCGGCAATCAAAACAAACACCTCTCGGAGGATTATGTGGACATTCAGAAAGCTTGTGATCTCTAACCTTACAGTAAGCACAATACTGATTGTTTCCCTTTTTCTTACCTAATCTTTTTAATTGGTTGGACAACTCACTAATCTGCTTCTCTAGATCCTCCAATTTTGATGTGGTTTGTGCACTACTATTTACTGCAGGTGTTGGAAGGGAATTGGAATTATGAACAGGTAAAACTCTACGTTGGGTAACGGTTCCACTTATTATCGCTAAATGATTCTCATACTCAACTAGTTCAATGAATCTTTCCAAAGGTATCCCATCATCAAGGAAGTCAACGAGTCGTTCTTGGGATCTACCGTCAAGTCCACTATACAACTTCCTTTTCACAAGATTGTCAGCTTTTGGCAAGGTATCCTTAGGGAATTTCAATACAAAGGCAGATAATTTACATTTCATTCTGTTAACAAATGTTCTGGGGGCTTCATCTACACTGTACCGTTCCATCTCTATTTCTTGCCAAGACTGGGTAATATTAACTGAACAGGCAAATTGGTGATTCAGAAAGTCCTTAATTTGACTCCAAGAAATGGTATTTCCCCTTTTGGCCATTTCAGCCGTTATTAGCGTTGCAATTTCTTGATCTACTCTGGTAAGTGCTACTTGGATCCTATCCATATCTGCAGAAACACAGAACTCTACTTGACAGAAAAACCTAGCCAGTCTATTATCAGTTCCAATACCTTGCAAATCTGACAATTTCAACATCAAAATATCCTTGGGTTTTAAGCATAATCCCTTAGACTGATTACCAATAGGGGCATGCACATTACCTACTCGAATAACTGGGTTATTAATGGTGTTACTACCCTGAACTGGATCATTAGGCCCTACAGGCTGTGTACTAATTGGCAAATTATGTGTCAATACTGATGTTGGCGTTATGTCCGCTCTGTCTACTGTAACAAATGGGTTAATGTCAGATGTGTCAGCTCTTGTTAGAATTGAATGGGGTGGAAGTGACAGGTAAAGCATTTGACAAACTAGATATTTCTCTTTTCATGTCAATAAGTTGTTCGCACACTTGTTGCATTTGACTACTTTGGTTATCCATGGCAGACAAAAGATTATCATATAAATCTTCTGTTTCAACCTCACCTTCCATTTTCTGAGCCATGTTATACAGAAACACCAGAAAAATAGTCAGCACACGATGCAATAAAAATAAATACACTAATAGTACAGTACCTTAGGCTAGGATGATATAGACCTAATCACCCTAGGTTAGGCTATCATATAAATATATAAAAAATAAATAGTCCTAATGGTTTCGTGGCTACTTTAGGACGTAGGGATGGATATATTAATCTATATAAGATAAATACATCCTACACCACTGTCACCATATGTCATGCCGTTTCACACATGACTTTTCACTAAACTCTTACCTTCGTCAATTGTCCTTACCTAAGTTCGGAGGCACCATTCAATTTAGGACAATCGACTTACTCCTGGCTAGCCTATCTAAAACAAACCAAGCCTTGACATAGGCTAATAATCTGAGCTTTTGCTTAAGGTAACTTGACTCTTGCTGTGGAGAAGGACGGATCTTCATTTGCAGTGGAGGTTGAGGGAAAGGCTGTTTCCCGGGGGTCTTTTTATTCTTACAAAAAGCTTAGTACATGCTCGGTACTCCAAACTGGTACCCTGTAATACAAAGTCTTCGTTTAGGACAGCGATCCTATGTCAAACAACAGACACTTCGTAGCCTAGGCTACACTGTACTCATACCTAACCTACTGGTTACACTGCACAGTTAGCCTGGCAACTCAAAGACTAACTTGATAAATCTGAGAATAATATTACAAATCTTAACTTAGGGTTGGTGGCACAGTTCCAACCACATGCAAGCACAGCATAAAGCAGTTTCAATACTGGCAAAATTATTGTACTTTATTTGATACATTTGAAGAAAAAGATAACCACAACAGACAATGTCAAGTGTTATTACAACACATACATGATAACAAGAACAAGTGCATACCTTTTACAAGGGAGAAGGTAAGAATTTCACATAATAATACGGGGGAGCAACATTTCCCCTCTACACTGGTCGTTGTCGGCTCAAAGAGTGTGTTCTGAGCTTACTTAGCACAGTTACGCTCGAGGCTCACACAACTACTCCTTTGTTTACCTTGGCACTCAATCACAAACTCTCGACCATAGACACAACTACTCCTTTGTTACGCCTCTCTACCTCGGCGTATGCACACTCGATCCTACACCATCTCAACTACGTGTGGCTAACATAACATTTTGATGAGATGAAAACCAATTCGTTTATTAAGTCTAAAAATCGTAAATGGAATTACCATTCAGTTAAATGAAGCATTTCTGTCATTACATTGGTAATGGTAGAAGAGAGACTTTACCTGTGGCAAGCAGCTCTTAAGAGAAAGACACTCCAAAATCAAACCATTGTTCTCTAGTCTTGGGTAGTGCCATAAGCTCTGTACCATGGCCTTCCACTATCTTGGGTCAGAGTTCTCTTGCTTGATGGTACACTAGGGCACACTATTCTATCTTATTTCTCTTCCTCTTGACTTGTTAAAATTTTTATGGTTGTATAAGAAATGTTTATTTTAATGTTGTTACTGTTTCTTAAAATATTTTATTTTACTTTGTTTCCTTTCTTCACTGGGCTATTTTCCCTGTTGGAGCCCCAGGGCTTATAGCATCCTGCTTTTCCAACCAGGGTTGTAGCTTAGCAAGTAATAATAATAATAAGTAATTGTCAGCATGGTTGATGATAATAGTATTTTCAGTGAAATTAGACTTTTTCTTGTCTGGAATTTCACTGGGTAGTGTGTGGAGATGATTGTTCCTCTTTGCCTACTACAGTAGTGGTATTTTTGCCGAGTTAAATTAGTATATAAAAATCTGATAAAATACTATTGCATTGAGTGGATTGGGCCAATTTTTATTATTATTATTATTATTATTACTATCCAAGCTACAACCCTAGTTGGAAAAGCAAGATGCTACAAGCCTAGGGGCTCCAACAGGGAAAAATAGCCCAGTGAGGAAAGGAAATAAGGAAGTAAATAAATGAAGAGAACAAATTAACAATAAATCATTCTAAAAAAAGTAACAATGTCAAAACAGACATGTCATATATAAACTATTAACAACATCAAAAACAAATATATCATAAATAAACTATAAAAAGACTCATGTCCGCCTGGTCAACAAAAAAGCATTTGCTGCAACTTTGAACTTTTGAGGTTCTACTGATTCAACTACCCGATTAGGAAGATCATTCCACAACTTGGTAACAGCTAGAATAAAACTTCTAGAGTACTGCGTAGTATTAAGCCTCATGATGGAGAAGGCCTGGCTATTAGAATTAACTGCCTGCCTAGTATTACGAACAGGATAGAATTGTCTAGGGAGATCTGAATGTAAAGGATGGTCAGAGTTATGAAAAATCTTATGCAACATGCATAATGAACTCATTGAACGACGGTGCCAAAGATTAATATCTAGATCAGGAATAAGAAATTTAATAGACCGTAAGTTTCTGTCCAACAAATTAAGATGAGAATCAGCAGCTGAAGATCAGACAGGAGAACAATACTCAAAACAAGGTAGAATGAAAGAATTAAATAGATTGATCACCGAAAATCTTGTGCTATAAAGAGGCTATTAACCTGAAGTTGGTGTTACCTTTGCGCACATTCTTTGCAGAACTTATTGTAATTGAAGATAAGTTAACTAATTGGGATTGATTGTGTTGTATGGGCTTTTGAGATATTTTCATAACTATCCAAGTTATTATTGAATGTAATATATGTAAGTAATGCCTCACAACACTAAATTAATTCGTTCCGGAGTAGGTTTCGTAAAGTGATATTTTGGTGTTGTGAGTCACATTTCACATGAAAATTGCCTAATTCTTTCCAAACCCTACAAAACACCACATTAAATCTTATAATAAAGCTACAGTATAACCACAATGAAATACTGTACAGAGAAATACATATAAATCATTCAGTATACATAAACTAACTGTTAATATCTGTAGATAAGGTAGTTATTACAACCATTACAGTACCATGTGTACTCTACTGCTATAGTTACACCTTTTATAGACTACTACATTTTCTATTGTCTTAACCCATTTTCTTCAACTCCTCTTTTATTGTGTGACTATTTTATCCTCAGCCTGGCTGGCAAATCTCTTTTCTTAAAACGAGTCCTAAAAATATTCGCAGCTTGAAAATTTTGTAAGCAGATTTTTTGTGAAGAGAGGTATAACACACACACACACACACACACACACACACATATACATGAATGTATGTATGTATGTAATCTTCTGCCATTGCTAGTGCACTGCAGGGTAAAAGCCCCAGACATTTTTGGGAACAATTACTTGTAACACATTTTTAAAGTACATTGAAATTTAATTTCCCAACTCAACCACCATTCTTAATCAAATGCCAATTGACAAAGGACAAAAGTGGCTATTCTGTGACAGGTGAGTGGACAGGGCTCCTCCCCTTAACACCTATTGCCATTAACCAACTGCTGTTCTTGTTAGCAATTCAATGGCCATTGCAACTTCCCTTAGAACATATCCCTAATTTAAAGGACCTGTGTTTTTATAGCTACAAAAAATACAGAATACTTGAAAATTTTGTCAAATACTATTTTGATTTCTTTTTGTTTTGCTCATTTTGAGGCCACGTTATTTTTAATTCTTTTGCTTTTAAAGGCCGCTCATGAATGGCAGTGGTAAGGGATAGTGATACTACCCTATCGAACAGGACAATGCCCTAGAGACTGACCATAGATACATATGATCAGCACCCAAGCCCTCTACCCTAGCTAGGACCAAGGAGGGTCAGGCAATAGGTGCTGATTACTCAGCAGAAGCCCTCTCTCTACCCTAGCTAGGACCAAGGAGGGTCAGGCAATAGATGCTGATTACTCAGCAGATAGACCTTTAGACTCCCCCAAACCCCTCATCCTTAGCTCACAAGGATGGCGAGGTTGCAGCGACCAAAGGAACTAATGATTTTGAGCAGGACTCGAACCCCAGTCTGGCATTCACCTCTCAGGGATGTTTCCACATCGGCAACCATCGGCTGTATTTTGAGGCCAATTCGATTTGTTTCTGTTTTCATTCAATCTTATAGATATGAGAGTGCTATGTATATTAAAATAACAATGCCCATAAGGATAAAATTAACAATACTATTAATTTAACGTGTGTTGCTACCTAGAATTATCAAAACAGATAATTACAATACTTAACTTGGGAGGAGGGATCTCCAAAATGTCAGACATCTTCAAAACACAGACACAAAAAAGCTATGAAAACAAACGTGTGTGGTCATCACGGTGCTAGAAAAGGAATGAGGGAAGAAGCGTGGGTAGGGGTGGGGAGGGCCGGTGGCCGTAGTAGGCATTAGTCGGATGTAGAACGGCACCTCGTAGTATCGGGGGATATTGAGGAAGGAGAAGACTAATTGGTAAGGGACCTCTGGTAGTGGTTCTAACGCGCCCCAGTTTCTATATCGACACCCTATAAGGGTGAGCGAGCTGGGTATATTCCTGGTATTCCATGCAACTTTTTTCTCTGGTATATTTAGCAGTATTTATACCTTAGAGATGGTGCTGTAAGGAGCATTTCACTGGGCAACACAGGTCCCTCGCCCAGAAATAGATTTTTCCTTCGTCAAAATCCCTTTATACATCTACTTTAATAATATTCTATCACTGTGCAATGTCAGTATACTTTTTAAATAAAATTCCAGTAGTACTGTATAATGATTTATGTTACTTTTCCCTCAGGGAGATGTGATTTTTACAAGTCCAAACAAAAATTTCTTGGAACAGTTCATACCATGATTGGGCAGAAAGGTAGTCCTTTGGTACCCCTCATAAACCAAAAGTAAGTATGTTTTTATTATTCAACAATATTATGAATATGTATTTCAGCCATATTACCTTCTGTAAAGACTTTTATACATTCATACATATACCAAGGCACTTCCCCCAATTTTTGGGGGGTAGCCGACATCAACAAATGAAACAAAAACAAAAAAAGGGGACCTCTACTCTCTGAGTTCCTCCCAGACTTTTATATTGTAAAGTATTTTACAGGTATTTGATTTTTTCATATTCTTTCTTATAATGATGATCTCATATAATGAACCTCCAAATATTCGGATTTAGCCACGTTACTGTGTTTTTCTTCTTGAAAAATAACAACCACAGAGCTGCATATTATCAAGTATGAGGAAAATTCTTCTGCATTAAAGGAACAATCAAATGACAGACCACACATATTTAGTACATTATCTAGTTTATCCACTCACCTGTAAACTTCTGAAGACCTTTACATTGTTATTTCAAAATATTTCACCTAAACTTCCCTGCAATTCATATGCTATTCATTCTTCATATAAAAAGTTTGACCAAAATAAAAACAACCTTAAAAATTTTCAAAGATGTGTGTTCTACTTTATGTTTCCCCGGAAAAATACGGTGCGGAATGTAGCATTATATATAAATAATACCTTCCCCCAGCCACTGCCATGTTGCCTTCTCATTCATCTTCGTAGTCCTGTATGAGCAGGTCACGGTTTTTCAGCAGCTACAAGCTTGCCTCTTGTTTCTGTCTTCTCATGTTATGATAATAGTAAGATTCAATTACTAGGAATTTTAGTTTCTATAACAAGGGTATGCGCAGATTTCAAAGTGAGTAGGCTAATATTGGTGAAAGTATATCCACATTCAATGTGTGTTTGTTGCTGAGGATTTGGTTGTTCTTTAGTGTAACGAGTGTAGTACACTAGTTTCCTGATGGTAGGGGTAGTAGTAGTGTTAACAAAAGGCTACCAACTGCCCTTCAGATTACATCCCCCTTTATTCATCGTACCAAAATCCTTTCCTTTTTACGTACACAATCAAGAGAAGGCAGGAAATTTGTGTTGTTCCTGAAGGAAGTGATAGAAGTAGTTTGTTCCGTAACTGAAATACAAACCACACTATTTAATATGGGTAATTACTTTCGGCGTAGCTGAAAGGACGAGCCATTTGAATTTTAACGAGGGTTTATACCCCACCAATAGTTAGCGGGGGTTAGGGAGGGTAGCTTGCTACCCCCCCCTCACACACCTGTGTGGTAAGTTCACTTTTCTATCGGCTCGGGTGCTAGACGGACGTGTCCGCTGTCACCCTCGCCTACACGACAGCCATTATTAATCTGTGTTTTTTGCTTTTTCTTTTTCTAGAGCAGGGATTCCCAACCGGTGGGTCGCGACCCCCTGGGGGGTCGTGAAGCCTTGGCAGGGGGGTCGCGTAGCCTTGTTAGAAGTAGCTTGGGATAACATTAATTTTATTTCATCAGTTACATTTTTCATGCTCTTACATTTATTTTGTTTCGGTGCAAGGCAAAACGTGTGCTACGTGTGATACCTTGCTGCATTCTCATATGTATATTTTTGTGTGGGTATTATATTTTAGGGTAAGTTATTAATAAGGAAAACCCAAACCACGTGGGAGGTGGAGAGTACTGAGGAATATTTTATTATTATTATTTTTTTTTTTTTTTTTTTTTTTTTTTTTTTTTTTTTTTTTTTTTTTTTTTTTTTTTTTTTTTTTTAACAAACCTAATCCACGATGCCCAAAAGTAATACTTTTACGTCTTGTGAGACCTTTATTTTTACCGGTAGAGTTTCATCGCTTTCTTTGAGTGTTCCGGAGTCAATTGAAATTAGAGTGTGTAAGCCTTTACTTAAGGAGCTGATAAACTTTCATATATATATCTGTGAAATACTTAGAGCTTTATCTATTACAGAATGTATGATTACTTTTGAATTGAAATGTAACGAAAGAATTTTAGTTAAGATTTCATCGAGATATGTGAAAATTCAGTTATTTTTTTATATATATTTTGAGAAACGTAGAAATTCAGTTATTCTTGAATATATGTGTATATATATATATATATATATATATATATATATATATATATATATATATATATATATATATATATATATATATATATATATATATATATATATATATATATATATATATATATATATATATATATATATATATATATATATATATATATTAGTCTTTTTTTACAACAAAAGTAAAGCATATGTAATGAAACATGATTATAGTACGGAGAGAGAGAGAGAGAGAGAGAGAGAGAGAGAGAGAGAGAGAGAGAGAGAGAGAGAGAGAGAGAGAGAGAGAGAGAATTAGGAAATTCGTTAGTTTAAATACTATGTGTAGCCTAACGTGATGAAAATAGAGAGTACATCAAGTAATGTACTTGATCGATAAATTTTTAGTAACAAAGATATCAGACATGTACCAAACCAATATTTTTAAATATTTAACTTAGTCGGTGAATATATAATAGCTGCTGCTCCAGCGGCTCGACAGAAAAACACACAAAAACTCGCGAGCGATCGCTATGAAGGTTGCGGGTGTGCCCACCAGCGCCAACTATCGGCCAGATACCACACATGCATGTAAACAAGCCTCAATTCTTCTCTGTCGACCTTGACGACAAGACGTATCAATACTCGCTGTATAACCTGGAGTTTTCTCAACATATTTGGTGAAGTACTTCATTTTGGTTTGAGCTTTCGCAGTGCAGGTGTTTTTCCTCAACTTAAACTCTTGAACTCTATATTGGACAGTTTTAATTGTTGATGACTTGGATTGTTTTTTTGGACTTTCTTTGACTAATTCAAAATGGCTGACGCTTCGCAAGCCCCTAGATTTCGTAAGTGTATTGCTAGGGATTGCAATAGGCGTCTTCCAAAGGCCTCTCTCGACCCACATACTGTGTGTTCTAATTGTCGGGGTAAAACCTGTCAATTAGGAGATCGGTGTGAGGAATGCGTGGGCCTTTCGGAATTCGATTGGCTCGAATACGACAAGTATTCTCGTAAGCTAGAGAGAGATAGGGTAAGGAGGAGTTCCTCTAGATCAGTAGATTTTTCCTCTCCACATGCCCCTGAACCTAATCCTTCCCCTGTAGTGGTTGTGCCTGAACCCCCCAACTGGCACTCAGGAACCATCGATGCGAGACATGTTACGTGCCATTCATGCCTTAGGTGAAAGAGTTGAATCGTTAGCAACAGATCGTAATCAACTCATGGCTGACGTTAAAGAGCTTAAGTGTCAGAGTGCCACAGCGGAAAATCGTGGGAAAGTGATTAGTGCGCAAAGTGTTGTGAACAGTGTTGCGACCGAGGGTTCGTCTGTTCGTGCCTGTCGTTCACCTAGTCCGAGACCTCTTGCAAGCTCCCAAGCCCAGGGGAGAAGTAATGTCGTACGACTTATGGGTTCGAGAGGCCTTGATCAGCGAACAGACGTTCCCTCTATGGTATCAGGCGTGTCTCACCAAGATCGCCCCTACCATAAGACGAGAGAGACCATTTTCTCCTCGTCATCCGAAGGCTTTTCGCATAAGAAACCGTGGAGCAAGGTTTCTAGGCCCCTTAAGCGAAAGTCGGTCCCTTCAGGACAGGTCCAGCATCCTGGCTGTAGCCATTGGGACAGCTCTGACCCTTTGCAGTCATCGGAAGACTGCTCGCCGCCTAAGCAGCAACGTTAAACAGGCTCAGAGAGTCTTGGTGTAGGCAAGGTTGTGCCGTCTCAGACGTTAACCCCGTCTTTTACCGCACTCATTCCCGTTGATCCTAAATGGGTTGTGCTGCAAGACATGCAGATTAAGCTCGCCTCCCTTATGGAAGACTATTCTGCCGATAAGGTTCACGATGATCCTCGCCGCTTAACTCATCGAGATCCTGGCCTTCAGCCGCCAAAACGAGCCTTTGCTCGTCCTGTTGACGTTGGCGTAGCTAAGTCACGTCAGTCACGCTTTGTAGAGCCTCACTCGATGCAGTCACGTGTTGACTTTCAGCCGCATATGGACGTTCAGCCACTTCCTAATGCTCTTGTTGACGTTCAGGACGTTCGCCAACCAGCGGAGTTGACTTGTTTTGACGCTGAGCGTCAACCACCGCAGTCTAGAGTTGTTTTGACTGCTCAGTCTAGGCAGTCAAAACAGTCTCGAGTTGACGTCGAGCTTCCTCCCGCTCCTGTTGTTGTTGACAGTTCACAGGCTGTTAAGCAGTTACATGACGTAGCGTCCTGGACTGCTCCTAATGCACCAGTGCGTGTGGACTCTGCTTGTCAAGCATTGCCAACCCCTTTGCTTGTTACTCAGCAGTTGTCGGATGAGGATCCTTCAGATGAGGACGTTGCTGACCCTCATCATGATGATCATCCTTCGGATGTAGACGAACCTAGAACGGTTCCTCCATCAATGGACTTTAAGAAAGTCATGTTAATTTTCAAGGAGATTTTTTCCCGATCACTTCGTCACTGTTGCTCCTCGTTCGCCACCGTCTGAGTTTGCTCTAGGCTTACCTGCTAACATGCCAGCCTTTACAAAGCTAGTGCTCTCCCGCTCTTCCAAGAGAGCTTTACGACTTTTAGGCGACTGGTGGGATACCAGGAGGAGTTTGGGGAAGACGGCCTTTGCCTTCCCTCCGTCAAAGCTCTCGTCTAGATCGAGCGTCTGGTATGCCACGGGAGAAGTTCTCGGCTTGGGAGTCCCTGCCTCTGCCCAGGGTGACTTCTCAAGCCTCGTAGACTCTCCCCGCCGCCTAGCCATGAGACGCTCGAAGATTAGTTGGTCCTCCTCGGACCTTGACCATCTGCTGAAAGGCGTATACAGAGCCTTTGAAGTTTTCAACTTCCTTGACTGGTCTTTGGGAGCCTTAAGTAGGGAAATCTCATCGGCTGATAGAGATGTCTCCTTACTGATAATGTCCTGTATGGATAAAGCCATCCGCGATGGTTCCAATGAGCTCGCCTCCTCTTTTACGTCGGGAGTCTTAAAGAAGCGAGAGTCCCTTTGCTCTTTTCTTTCGGCAGGAGTTACTCCCTGTCAGAGATCAGAACTGCTCTTTGCTCCCTTTTCAAAGTTTTTGTTCCCGCAACAATTGGTTAAGGACATAGCTTCTTCTCTCGTGCAGAAGGACACCCATGACTTGGTGGCGTCCTCTGCTCGCAAAGGGACTCCTTCTACTGTACATCCTTTTCTGCTAGACCCAGGATCGACACTCCGGCGTCCAGATTTATCCCGCCCTTTCGTGGCAGAGCTCCCAGCAGGGGAAGTACTCGTGCCGAGGGAAAGAGAGGAAAGAAGAGAGGAACCAAGTCCTCACGTGGCAGAGTCTGACTGCCCACAGCCTCAGACAGCAGTAGGAGCCAGATTGAAGAACTTCTGGCAGGCCTGGGAGAAGAGGGGCGCAGACCAACAGTCTGTTCGGTTGCTCAGAGAGGGGTACAAAATTCCATTTGTACGCAAACCTCCTCTAGCGACTTCCCCCATCGACCTCTCTCCCAGGTACCGAGAGGAGTCAAAGAGACAAGCCCTAAACCTAGAAGTGTCTCTATTGCTAGAGAAGGGAGCGGTGGTGAAAGTCTCGGACCTTCAATCACCGGGGTTTTACAACCGTCTCTTCCTAGTCCCGAAGAAGACAGGAGGTTGGAGACCGGTGCTAGACGTCAGTGCGCTCAACGTCTTTGTTACGAAAACAAAGTTCACCATGGAGACCACGAAATCAGTCTTAGCAGCGGTCAGAAAGGGAGACTGGATGGTCTCTCTCGACCTAAGAGACGCGTACTTCCACATCCCTATACACCCAGATTCCCAACCGTTTCTGAGGTTTGTTTTCAAAAATGTGGTATACCAGTTTCGGGCCCTGTGCTTTGGCCTAAGTCCTGCTCCTCTCGTGTTTACGAGGCTTATGAGGAATGTAGCAAAATTCCTCCATTTATCGGGAATCCGAGCCTCCCTGTACTTGGACGACTGGCTTCTCAGAGCCTCGTCCAGTCATCGCTGTCTGCAGGATCTTCATTGGACATTGGATCTGACCAAGGAATTGGGACTTTTGGTCAACCTAGAAAAGTCCCAGCTGATTCCATCCCAAACTATACTGTATTTAGGGATGGAGATTCGCAGTCCAGTTTTTCGGGCTTTTCCGTCTGCCACCCGAATAGAGCAAGCCCTGCTCAAAGTCCAACTGATGTTGAAGAGAGAACGGTGCTCAGTCAGGAATTGGATGAGTCTAGTAGGAACTCTGTCATCCCTGGAGCAGTTTGTCTCGCTAGGAAGGCTACACCTTCGACCTCTCCAGTTCCATCTAGCCTTTCACTGGAAGAAGGACAAGACGTTAGAGACGGTCTCAATCCCGGTCTCCGAACCAGTAAAGGCATGCCTGAATTGGTGGAACGACAATATCAGTCTGAGAGAGGGACTTTCCCTAGCAGTTCAGAACCCAAACCACATACTATTCTCAGACGCGTCGGATTTGGGTTGGGGTGCGACCCTGGACGGTCGGGAATGCTCAGGTCTGTGGACCTCAAGTCAGAGGAGCATGCACATCAACGGCAAGGAGCTTTTGGCAGTCCACTTGGCCTTGATGAAATTCGAGAGTCTCCTTCGAAACAAAGTGGTAGAGATCAACTCTGACAATACCACAGCCTTGGCGTACATCTCCAAGCAAGGAGGCACCCACTCCCTCACGCTGTACGAGATCGCAAGGGACCTGCTCATTTGGTCAAGAGATCGAGGCATCTCCCTGTTAACGAGGTTTATCCAGGGCGACTTGAACGTCTTAGCAGACTGCCTCAGTCGGAGGGGTCAGGTAATTCCTACGGAATGGACCCTCCACAAGGACGTGTGCAAGAGTCTTTGGGCGACTTGGGGTCAACCCACCATAGACCTCTTTGCAACCTCGATGACCAAGAGACTTCCAATCTATTGCTCTCCAGTCCCAGACCCAGCAGCAATACACATAGACGCATTTCTCCTAGATTGGTCTCATCTGGACTTATATGCATTCCCACCATTCAAGGTTGTCAACAAGGTACTGCAGAAGTTTGCCTCTCACGAAGGGACAAGGTTGACGTTGGTTGCTCCCCTCTGGCCCGCGAGAGAGTGGTTCACCGAGGTACTTCGATGGCTGGTAGACTTTCCAAGAAGTCTTCCTCTAAGGGTAGATCTGTTACGTCAGCCCCACGTAAAGAATGTACACCAAAACCTCCCCGCTCTTCGTCTGACTGCCTTCAGACTATCGAAAGACTCTCAAGAGCTCGAGGCTTTTCGAAGGAGGCAGCCAGTGCGATTGCAAGAGCGAGGAGAGCTTCTACCATTAGAGTATACCAGTCGAAGTGGGAAGTCTTTCGAGACTGGTGCAAGTCAGCATCTGTGTCCTCGTCCAGTACCTCTGTAGCCCAAATCGCTGATTTTCTCTTACATCTGAGAAAGGTTCGCTCCCTTTCAGCTCCCACGATCAAGGGCTACAGGAGCATGTTGGCTTCGGTCTTTCGGCATAGAGGCTTAGATCTTTCCAACAATAAAGATCTCCAAGATCTCCTTAAGTCTTTTGAGACCTCTAAGGAACGTCGTTTGGCAACTCCTGGATGGAACTTAGACGTGGTCCTAAGGTTCCTCATGTCAGACAGGTTTGAGCCATTACATTCAGCCTCCCTGAAGGATCTCACTCTCAAGACACTTTTCCTAGTGTGCTTGGCTTCGGCTAAAAGAGTCAGTGAACTTCATGCCTTCAGTAAGAACATCGGCTTTTCTACAGAAAAAGCCACTTGTTCTCTTCAACTTGGTTTCCTGGCCAAAAATGAACTGCCTTCTCGTCCTTGGCCTAAATCTTTTGATATTCCTTGCTTATCAGAGATTGTAGGCAACGAACTGGAAAGAGTATTATGTCCTGTTAGAGCTCTTAAGTTCTATTTAGCTCGTACTAAGTCATTACGAGGTAAATCTGAGGCATTATGGTGCTCAGTTAAGAAACCATCATTGCCTATGTCAAAGAATGCTTTGTCATATTTTATCAGATTTTTAATACGAGAAGCTCATTCTCACTTGAATGAGAAAGACCGATGTTTGCTTAAGGTTAAGACGCACGAAGTTAGAGCTACAGCAACCTCCGTGGCCTTCAAGCAAAATAGATCTCTGCAAAGTATCATGGACGCGACTTTTTGGAGAAGCAATTCAGTGTTCACGTCATTTTACTTAAAAGATGTCCAGACTCTTTACGAGGACTGCTACACACTGGGTCCATTCGTTGCAGCGAGTGCAGTAGTGGGTGAGGGTTCTACCACTACACTTCCCTAATTCCAATATCCTTTTTAATCTGTCTCTTGAAATGTTTTTAATATTGTTTTTTGGGTTGTACGGAAGGCTAAGAAGCCTTTCGCATCCTGGTTGATTTGGCGGGTGGTCAAAGTCATTTCTTGAGAGCGCCCAGATTAGGGGTTTGATGAGGTCCTGTTTGTATGGGTTGCAGCCCTTGATACTTCAGCTCCTGGGAGTCTTTCAGCATCCTAAGAGGATCGCTGGGCTCCGTGAGGAAGACAGACTTACAAGGCAGAGTAATCGTCTAAGTCAACTTCCTTACCAGGTACCTATATATTTGGGTTTTGTTATATTGATAACTGGCAAAAACTCTAAGCATATACGCTGTAAACTTAATTAACTCTGGTCTCTACCCACCGCCTTGGGTGTGAATCAGCTATTATATATTCACCGGCTAAGTTAAATATTTAAAAATGATATTTTAATTATAAAATAAATTTTTGAATATACTTACCCGGTGAATATATAAATTAAAGGCCCTCCCTTCCTCCCCAATAGAGACGCAGCGGGACGAGAAGAATTGAGGCTTGTTTACATGCATGTGTGGTATCTGGCCGATAGTTGGCGCTGGTGGGCACACCCGCAACCTTCATAGCGATCGCTCGCGAGTTTTTGTGTGTTTTTCTGTCGAGCCGCTGGAGCAGCAGCTATTATATATTCACCGGGTAAGTATATTCAAAAATTTATTTTATAATTAAAATATAATTTTTCGGTATACTGTATTGCCAGTTGTAAATTTCTAATTGTAAGAAAAAGTAATGTCTCATGATACAAATCTACGACAAGGGAACGATTATAGAATATAATTGGGATATATTGAAATTTCCTTTTCCAGTGGACTATAAAATCAATTTAACATCTAGCGTACCTTTTTCACATCTTCCAAAAAAACGACTTTTCGGGGGAACGGAATATTCCCACGGATAGAATTCTTTTTCCTTGGTGCTGTCTCAATGTCCCGCCTTACCACAATGATCTATTAATCGTGTCTTTGAAATGAAAGATGAAATACTGTAAAGCTATTCCTGGAGACTCAAGAAAGGAAAGATCTTGTTGTCCACTTCGAAGATGAAGCATGGAATAAAAGGGTTGCGTACCTAGCCGACATTTTTGACCAGCTGAACAAGATCAATTTGAAGCTTCAAGGAAGGGGAACACATGTTCTCCTTTTTCAAGATACTCTTCGGGCCTTTGTTTCCAAACTGCAAAACTGGCGTCGGAAAACCAATCTTGGAAACATCGCTATGTTTGAAAAACTTTGTGGAGTGATGGATGAGTCTCACATCCAACTGGATCAGTTCCTCAAGGATGAGATTACCAAACATCTTTAGTCTCTAGAAAAGTAAGTTAAGCGTTACTTCCCTGGCTTTCACAGGAACAGGAGGCCCTGGTAAGGAACCCATTTTGTACTGAACTTGATGTATCCAGCATCCCAGATGAAATCCAAGATGAATATCTGTATCTAAGGAATGACTCTTCAGCTCGTGATCTCTTCAAGGTGAAATCCGTGACTCAGTTCTGGTACGGTATGTATCAGTCATACTCCAAAATCAGCATGATAGCTTTACATGTCCTTGTTCCATTTGCTTCTACCTACTTGTGTGAAGCAGGATTTTCCACTCTTGTCAATATGAAAACAAAGAAGAGGAACAGATTGGATGTTGGAGATGACATGAGACTGGCTCTAACAAACGTTTGGCCTCGAATTTCAAAGCTTGCTGCTGAAATGCAACATCAGGCATCCCACTAGCTGGGTTGGATAGCTGTTCAAACCTATGTTAATATTATTTTAAGAAATATATGTTCTCTTTGTGAATTCAGGTTGGACCAATGTGATTTAATTTGCTAATAAATAATTACAGCAATTTTAAATGTTTTCTTAGATGTTTCTTTCCCTCTCCTTAACTTAACAGAAAATAAAAGGAAAATTAAGCTGATGATAGTAAGCCCTAATTAGGGGGTCGCATGGGTTTCAGATTTTTAGCAAAGGGGTCGCGAGTGCAAAAAGGTTGGGAACTCCTGTTCTAGAGTGTTGTGAAGTTGGCCTCTACAATGCGGAAGTGCCCTGGGTTGCCCGACCGCCCTTGTGGGACCTTCATGTCGTCAATAGACACCGACCCGCACACCTTATGCCCTTATTGTAGGGGTCAACGGTGTGATAGTGGTAATATATGTATTGAATGTAGGGAGTGGTCTACCTCCCAGTGGGAGAGGTTTTCCCAGCGCCGGAAGAAGAAGTCCAAACGCGATATTTCTCCTTCAAAGGTTTCTTTGAAGAAGGAAAATCTTAAGGACTCTTCTTCCGTGGCCCAAACCTCCTCCGAAGCTCCCACTTGATTGGCTTCTCGCGAGAGGCCGTCGAGTGGTAGCGTAGGCCGTATTGTTGTTGACCGATCTCGGGGTTTGGGAGAGGGAGTTGCCTCCCATAGCGAGGCAGCTCCTCCTCCTCCTCCCCCGGGGGAGGATTTAATTATTTCTCCTAATGTGAATGTGAATAATGATGATCTTTTACAGCTTTGGGCTTCCTTGGGGCCTCAGGGCTTGCCTTCCAAGGAAGCCCTGTTTGACATGATCAGGTTGGGAGCAGCTGTCAAAAAGTCACTGGCAGTAGTAGAGGTTGACCCTCTGTCTATTGTCAAGGCTGTTGTGGCAGAGGCTTCCAATGAGTGTTCAAACCCCTGCTCCTGTTGTAGCTGAAGGCTTAGCTCCCCCCTCCGAACATCTTTCGAGGGAGGAACTAGGTCCTACGGTCTCTCCTGTGGGTGATTTTCCCCCCGGGGGAGTTCACTGACAGAGAGGACTGCCGATGGTCTGCCTGCTGCTTCCAGAGGATGTACAAGACGTAAGGCTCGCCTTCCTCTTCGTCGCCGAGGTCTACCTTCTCCTCACAAGGGTGTTAGGAGGCACCTCTTCGGATCTTCATCCTCGCAGTCCGCCGCAGAGGAACCTTGTCATTCAGCGACCGTTCCTGCTACTTCTTTGGACCTGGACCTCTCCGCAGATCGTTCGCGATCTCCTTCTCCTGCCAGACCTGCTGACCTGCCGTTGCCCTTCCTGGCTGTAGATGCATTGTGGGCGCCCACCCTTCCCGTTATCCAATGGGCACCGGTCCCTTCGGGGCAAAAGGGGCTTTCACACATTGTATGTAAGTCCCTTAAGTGCCAGGTATCCCCTGTGTGCCAACGTTCTCCTGCTCGCTAGCGCGCTACTGCGCGCAGGGCTGGATTAAGAAGTCTCCGGGCCCTAGGCTATTCAGGTTGGCGGGGCCCCTTTGAGTTATGGGTAAGCGAAGCAACCCCTTCCGGCTTGGGGGTGGGGTGGGGGGTGTCGGTGTGAGCCTGTTTAAGGTCTAATTAAATACATTCTGGCTATTTAGATTAAATTTAATAGGGAAAGTACATCAAGGCAACCAAAACCATTTACCAACAGCCATTATAACTATCTTGTTAAATCATGCATTTTATAAAGAATAAGCTCAAGACAGCATAGTATTACTAGATAAGGCTATTAAAGTAGTGACATCATGTACCTACTATATTCAGCATAACCACTACAGCAGTATCATTCCCTTTATATATCACTGACCATTATTGTTATCATTGCATCATGCATAAGACTATCAAATCATATAAACTCAAGAAAGTAAAGAATTGTTAGATAAAGTAATGACTTATAACCCTACACCTATTACATTCAACACAGCCACTGTTATCATTCTGTTTATATCACATTTTGCCATTAAGCCTATAATAATCAGTAAATCATTCATATCAAAAATAGAAACTCAAAGTACAGTATTTCTAGATAATTGAATCTTTGCCATCTTATACCCATCTCCTTTAACATAATAATTCCATTTTCATTATTATTTACCATTACGCTTATCTAATTATATGTTTAAAGAAAAGAAACAGAAGAATCCTAGGTTACTAAAGCAATAGCATCATACACACCCTTGGTATTTAACATAACCTCTACAGTCCCTTTTTGTGATTATCATCAAATCATGCATGTACATATATCAACTTCACAGGCACTTCTTAAATAAACTAGGTTACTAAAGCATCATACACACCTTTGGTATTCAACATAACCACTACATTCCCTTTTTGTGATTATAATTAAATCATTCATGTACATATATCAACTTCACAGGCACTTCTTAAATAAATTTCTTGATTTCATATTGGCAAATTCATCAATTATACTCTGAAAATCAATATTTCTTGTTAGATCAGACTCAATGGTCAACAAGGCTAGGTTACGCAATTTGTCTTGGCTCATTGTTGAACGGAGCTGGTTTTTCACTCTTTTCAAAACAGAAAATGAATGTTCTCCTTCACAGTTAGTAGCTGGAAAAGTTAGGTAAAGGCGATACACTATTATTATTAATTATTTGTTCTTCCAACATCAGGTTCACGAGATGCCATAATGAAGATGTACCACTGTCTGTAATCATGCAAATACAAATTTTTCATTATCAATTATTATTAATTTTTTAATTATTTTTTTTTTCTTCTGTCAATTGGGGGGATATGGCCCTTGTAGCCCCATTTCCTCTGGCTGCGCCTCTAAAATTTCAAAACGTTACCAGAAAGTAGTCATATACAGAACTTTTACCATAAATTAGGTTAGTGATTTGGGCTACGAATATTTTACTAATTCATCCTCCTTGATCTCCAATTTACTTAAACAGAAATCATTGCACGGGAAAGCCATATTTTCTCCAAATCCAATGCTTTTCTGGACGTCATTTGCTCCCTAGATAAATTTTCAACACCCTGAAATAGAAAAATCAGTACCTAAATAGCTGTGTAAACAGTGGTAGCACTAATAGTAAAATAGCAAATCCTTAGCATTTTGCTAAGAAATTGCATGGTTTGTAACATTTTTGCACTTTGACCTCAATAACTTCTAGAGTAATAGAGATCTGTTATTGAAATGATAAAGACTTAAAGACAGGAAAAAGTGCTTTTAAAACCTACAAACGGAAGTCAGTTTGCGTTTTTAAGTTTTCTTATAGTATTTTTTCCAAAAATGCGTCTTTACTGGTCCGTGTGTCTTTACTGGTCAAGTAACCCTATCAGGTACCTCCCCTAACATTTCGAGGTGAAAACAAACATTTATCCATACACATCAATGTTTATCAACAACACTTCAGTTAATTTGTCACAGTACAAGTCTAGATAACGTGTAATTACTACAGAAAATTGGAGAGGAATCTCCCATACTCACCCATTAGCGGGAAAACACAACCGTTCTGATGTAAACAAAGGCGTGTTGAGTGTTTCCATCTATGGTTAGGTTTATTTATTTTAATTTTATTTTATTTCATTATTTATTTTTGTTATGATTAATTTTCAAAAATCAATTTTACTCTCCAAACACTTGAACTTTTTAGGTAGGGACCCCTTTGCACTTGCACCATGTGCGCAGTCTTGGATGAGCCCCTGAACCCCTTGGATTGCGGGGCCCTAGGCAAATGCCTAGTTTGCCTATGCGGTAATTCGGCCCTGACTGCACGCAAGCGCTCGTCTCGCCAGTGCTCACCTGCACGCCCACGATCCCCTGCTCGCCCGGCAGTTCCAGAGACAACGCGCCACAATCTCTTGCTCGCCAGCGCACCACTACGCGCCCTCAGCTTGATGCGCACCATGCACGCCTTCGGTCTCCTGTGCGCCAGCGCTCTCCTGCTCGCCAGCGCTTGCCTGCGCGCCATCGTTCGCCTGCTCGCCCACAATCTTCGGATCTGGACTCCAGAGGGAAGACTTCTTCCTCTCCTGCTCGCCAGCGCTCTCCACCGCACCACCGATCACTGACACGCCACCGGATCTCGCCTGCTCACCATCCCTCGCCTACGCGCCATCGCCCGCAGTCTCCATCGCGCACCCACGCATCCACTGCTAGATCTACGCTCGCCTGCGCGCCATCGCTCACCTGCGCGCCATCGCTCGCCTGCGCACCTTGCCATCGCCCCCGCACGAGCGATTGCCCGCTCCCAATGCAGGCAATAACCTATCGCGATGCCCAGCGCGATTCACAGCGCGTTCCCACACGAGAGCCTGCAGGACAACGCGTGGTCAGGTCGTCGTCATCGCGTTCCCCCCCGTAATCGCAGGACAGCACGCTCAACGGAGGGAGGGAAATCTCCGGACAGGTCCAGGACCGTATCTTCCACAGCTTCTTCTTTTCAGGCAGACCCTGTTGTAGTTTCCACTCCTAGGGATCTTACGATCCCCTTCCCTCCAGAGGGTGTCTCTGACAGCGCTGCTGTCATTCAGCAGCCCTGGTTTGGGCCCTTGATCAGAGCGGTTGCGCAGGCTTTCAAGCCCGCTTTCTCTGAACTAGGCCTCAAATTAGCGGCAATCCCGGCCCCCCTGAAGAGGAAGAGAGGAGTGGACGACATGGTAACTTCTCCTAGGGCGAAACTGGCTCCTCGGAAGTCTTTGAGGAAGGCTCCCCCCCTCCCCCCCCCAGACTTTCTCTCCCTCCCCTGTGGACGAGGATTTTCCGTCCTCAGGGGATTCACGTGAGGTGAGGTGTTCTCCCATCGCACCAATGGGAGAAACCCCACTTCGCGCTGAGAAGTCTTCCCGGGTGGAGGTGGAGAAGAGCCCCCCACCATTTTTGTTGGAATCCTGCATTCCTCCCAGGAGGGAGTCGAAGGACTCTCAAGACAATTCCGAAATCTTCTTCGAGGATCAGACCAGAGCCAGCTAAGCCCGCAGAGAACATCCACGAGTCCCCCCAAGAAGAGCCTTTGGGGACTGGAGACCTTGCTGCTAGTCCATCAGGAGGAGAGCCGCAAGAGTCGGAGCATGCCTTCTGGCAAGTTCTGACTCTGATGAGGAACCTTAACGGATTCGTGGATCCAGAGATTCCTCCTCGAGAGGGCAAGGACACGGTTCTGGACCGAGTCTTTGGTACCCAGAAGCCCCCTGAAAGCCAGCGCGGCTTTGCCTTGGTCCCACGGGGTTAAGAGTGCCAGAGATAAGGTCGAGAGCCAGCTCTCCGAGCTTGCCTCCTCCAGACGTTCCAGTGCCGGAAACAAACTCCTCCCAGCTCCTCGTGTCCACCAGAGGAGGTACTTCGAGATCATGGAGGAGTCCTGTTTAGCTCTTCCCCTCCACCACTCGGTGGAAGAGCTCTCCAGGGGAGTCCCTCTTGAGAGACTCTCCAACCGGCCAGTGTCGTTCTCGGCCTCGGAGATCCTCAGCCAGGAGAAGGTAGCGAAGTGTGCCATGCAGGAAACTTCGTGGCTGGATATCTGGCTAGGGTCTCTTGGCACTCTGATACGATCCAAAGACTTGTCTAAGGAGAGTACCAGGAAGGCCTTGGAGACCTTCCTTCTTTCAGGCACTCGTACCATCGAGTTTCTAGCCCACCAAGTCTCGAACTTGTGGGCTAATTCTATCCCGAAACGCCGAGATGCGGTGTCTGAAAGATTTAACTCGAAGGTCCCCAACACCGAGGTCAGTAGGCTCAGACATTCCTCCATTTTGGGGAGTAGTCTGTTTGAGCTGAAAGATGTAGAGCAAGCGGCTGAGAGGTGGAGGAAGTCCAACCAGGACTCCCTCCTCCATAGGGCTTTAACATCAAAGCCCTATAAACCTCCAGCACCTCAACAACCTCGCCCTACAAAGACGACGAAACTGGCAGTAGCAGCAAAGGCAACGGTGTCCAAGCAGCCCTTTCCTGTCAAAGACAAGAAAGGCAAAAAGTCCTCCAGGAGAGGCAAAAGTACGAGGGGTGAGTGGCCGAGGCCACAAACGCTAGGATTGGCAATCCCCCTGCACGTCCACCAGTGGGGGGATGCCCTCAAAGTTGCGCAGACAGGTGGCAGCAACTCGGGGCCGATTCCTGGACTATCTCCGTGATCAGCCAAGGATATCGCGTCCCGTTCATAACATCTCTACCTCCCCTGACAGCGAATCCAGTGTCGTTGAGCTCTCTTGCCATGGGATCGGCAAGGGGGCAAGCCCTTCGGCGTAAGTCGAGACCATGTTGAAGAAGGGCGCTCTCCATGAGGTCGTCGACGGGTCCCCAGGCTTCTTCAGTAGACACTTTCTTGTAAAGAAGGCGTCTGGAGGCTGGAGACCAGTCATCGACCTCTTAGCTCTGAACAGGTTTGTCAAGCAGACCCCGTTCAGCATGGAGACGGCAGATACGGTCAGACTCGCAGTGAGACCGCGAGACTTCATGTGTACACTAGATCTGAAGGACGCATACTTCCAGATCCCAATCCATCCGTCTTCAAGGAAGTACTTAAGATTCAGCCTAGACAACAAAATCTACCAGTTCAAAGTGCTGTGTTTCGGTCTTTCCACAGCACCTCAGGTTTTCACCAGAGTGTTCACCCTGATATCTTCATGGGCACACAGGATCGGCATCCGTCTCCTCCGTTATCTGGACGACTGGCTGATCCTAGCAGACTCGGAATCAACCCTTCTTCGACACCGAGACAAACTTCTGGGAATTTGCTAAGATCTAGGGATCATGGTAAATCTCGAGAAGCCTTCTCTGCTTCCTACCCAAAGACTGGTATATCTAGGCATGATATTGGACACCAATCTCCACAAAGCCTTCCCATCAGACGACAGGATAGCAAGGCTGAGGAAGGTTGCAAGTCCTTTCCTCAGACGAGACGAACTCCCAGCCCAGTCGTGGTTACGTCTCCTCGGCCATCTCTCATCCTTGGCCTGTCTAGTTCCCAACGGTTGTCTTAGAATAAGATCTCTGCAATGGCGACTCAAGTCTCGGTGGAGTCAAGGACACGATTCCCCGGACATCTTGATCCCTATGGGTCTCGCGGAATGGACGGACCTTCAGTGGTGGGTGGCAGATGAGAGAACCTACGAAAGGGAGTGGATCTTCTCGTTCTCCCCCCCGGATTTGATGCTGTTTTTGGACGCCTCAAAGAAAGGGTGGGGGGCCCACGTTCTGAACCACAGGACCTCAGGCCTGTGGTCAGAATCAGAAAAGTGTCCATATAAATCTGCTAGAAATGAAGGCCGTTTTTCTGGCCCTTCAACAGTTCCAACAGCACATGGCGGGTCACTCTGTGGTGGTGATGAGCGACAACACCACAGTAGTGGCTTACATCAACAAGCACGGAGGTACCTTTTCAGAACAGCTATCCCATCTTGCAGTAGAGGTACTGAGATGGACCGAAGTCCACTCGATTCCACTATCGGCTCGCTTCATTCTGGGCAAAAGGAATGTGCTCGCCGACAGTCTGAGCAGAGCATCTCAGATAGTGAGTACCGAGTGGTCTTTGGATCGTCAAGTAGCCAACAAAGTCCTGACTTTGTGGGGTTCCCCGACAGTGGATCTGTTCGCAACAGCGTTGAACTTCAAACTGCTGCTGTACTGCTCCCCAGTCCCGGATCCCTAGGCTCTCTGGCAAGATGCTTTCCAACAACGGTGGGACAACATCGACGTTTACGCCTTTCCCCCGTTCTGTTTGATGAGGAGGGTACTCAACAGGACCAGACTATCGGTCAACCTCTCGATGACTCTCATAGCTCCGCTGTGGCATCACTCGGAATGGTTTCCGGACCTTCTGCGACTCCTTACGGACCCTCCGAGAGAACTCCCTCCGTGACACGAGCTACTCAAACAACCACACGCCAACATCTTTCACAAAGCCGTAGCTTCGCTTTGGCTTCACGCCTGGAGACTATCCAGCATCTCCTCGCAGAGAGAGAGGATTTTCGCAACAAGTTGCGGAAAGGATGTCTGGGCAACAAGTTGCGAAAAGGATGTCTGGACACCTGCGAAAGTCATCCGCAGGGGTCTACCAAGCGAAGTGGAGAGTTTTCTGTGGTTGGTGTCGTGGAAGGGGTATCTCTCCACTCGATGCCACTATTCCAGCAATAGTGGAGTTCTTCGTTACTTGCGAGAAGAAATGCGCCTTTCAGTCTCGGCATTGAAAGGCTATCGCTCAGCCTTAACCCTGGATAGGTACGGTCCTCGGACACCCCTTTAAGGGTATACTCGGACGCGAACGACCCCGACGCCAAAAAAAATTCTTGAAAAATCAGTTTTTGTAGTAACCTCCTTTTTTCTTTTGCCAAAAAAAACTTCAATTAATGCTTAAAACAACTGTAAAGATAAATACTACTCATCCGCAGAAAAACTATTTATTATAAATATTTTAAAAAATTAAGTAGAAAAAAAAAGACCTGACATAAAAATTCATAAAAAAAAAGTTTATACATATATACACAAATCCTTTTAGGAATTGATTCTTGAATGTTTAGGACACATCTTGATGTATTTTGGATGAAGTCAGACCCATGGAGGTGAAGATCTGAAATGAGAAAAAAAGGGTAACTTTTTTTGGCCAAAAAAAATTGTCCAAATTTCATGAATTTTTTTGGGTACCCAAATGAAATAGGAAGTGGCTAATTTTTTTAGGGAATAAACATATGTTATCCTAAAATAGAAATATGTAAAAAAATCTTCATTATTTTGTAAATTACATTTATATCAGGGGCCATATCTAAAGGTAATTTTTTGAGTACTTGGAAATTTCGTAAAAAAATACATATATTTAATATATAATATGATATTTATGCAGGTAAAAATATACCAAAATATCACAAATTCTATAGGGAACAAGAATATATATAGATAGGGCAGCTTACGCTTCGGATATGTCCACAAAATGGCCGCCAACCACACTGACTCAGACTCCCTAATCTGCCACTTGAAATGTAGGAAGGGTATGTCAATTTCAAGGTGTTATTTACTAATCTAATTATTATTGGATATGCATAAAAATTGTATGGTGGGTTGCTGGATAATTGTCGATTATTTTACGACTATAAAATTAAAATTCTGACCCAAAAAATTTTTTTTGAAGGGAAATAAAATCGAAAAAAAAAATGTAAAACAATATTTTAGCTAAAAAAATTTGATGATATTCAATCAAAAAAAAAGTAAACAAAATTTTCCGACAAATAAACATCTAGAGGAATCATTACTCTGTGATAGTTCCTTAGTACGTAGTAATTTTGAAAGAATTGGGAAAAAACGAAAAAATGGCAATCACCGGAAAATCGAACACATACCTATATATACGCCATATCTGGCTAAAAAAAAGATAGGCATGGGTAGCCAGATCATCTAGAAACACTTTCCAACACTATAAAAATATAAGTTTTGCGACACTACTTGCCAATTCCTTACGGTAACATGACTAAGCAAAAAAATGCAAAACAAATAAAAAGGGGCACTCGTGGAAAAATGGCCATTCTAATATACGGCATTTCAGAAAAAAAAAAAAGACATGCACGTGTTAGCCCAACCATCAAGGCACACTTTCTAACACATAAACATGAAAAAAAAATCAATAATATACGGCAATTCCTTACTACGTAGTAAATTTTTACAAATATTGAAAAAAAAACAGAAATTGGCAACCGCAGTTAAATACCCAATATATCAATAACTACGTCGTATCTGACAAAAACAAAATCACGCATGGGTAGCCAGATCATCTAGACACACTTTCCAACATTAAAAAAGCAAAAGTTTTACGACACTATTTCGCAATATCTTACGGAAAAATGACTTGGCAAAAAAATTAAAAAAAATTAAAAAGGGACACTCGCGGTAAAATGCCCGACATTCTAATATACGACATCTCAGATAAAAAAAAAGACATGCACGTGTTAGCCCAACCATCAAGGCACACTTTCTAACACATAAACATGAAAAAAAAATGAATAATATACGGCAATTCCTTACTACGTAGTAATTTTTACAAATATTGAAAAAAAAACAGAAATTGGTAACCGCAGTTAAATACCCAATATACCAATAACTACGTCGTATCTGACAAAAACAAAGTCATGCATGGGTAGCCAGATCATCTAGACACACTTTCCAACACTAAACAAGCAAAAGTTTTACGACACTATTTGGCAATATCTTACGGAAAAATGACTTGGCAAAAAAATGAAAAAAAAATGAAAAAGGGGCACTCGCGGTAAAATGGTCCTCGTGGTGATGAACGACATTTTAACTAAAAAAAAAAACATGCACATGGTAGCCAAACAATCCACCAAGACTTTCCACAACTGATAACCTATACAAGTTGCACCATTCTACGACAATTTCATAATACGTAATAACTTTGATAATTATGCAAACTACCTCAGAAGGGTAAACTCGGACGCGAACGACCCCGACGCGTCTCAGAAATCGGGGAAGGAGTACAGCTACAGCAATGCACATCTGGACACTACTAGAGCGTGTAGGGGAGACACCTCCTGCAGGTCGATCACCCACAAATTCAGTCACAGGGGTGAGTCACGTGAGAAAAACCTGTTTTTTTTTGACGCTCGGGGTCGCAAACGACCCACCGTACCTATCCAGGGTTAAGTCTAGCCTTCAGGCTCAAAGGAGTGGACATTTCTTCTTCGCTGGAACTTTCCCTACTCATACGTAGTTATGAACTTACTCTCCCTCAGTCGGAAGTGAGACCTCCTCCATGGAACGTGGTTCGAGTTCCCAGGTCTCTCAAGAGACCTCCCTACAAACCATTATGCCAGGCTTCAGATCGCCACCTGACTTGGAAGACGGTGTTCCTACTAGCTTTGGCGTCAGCCAAGCGAGTTAGTGAACTTCATGGTCTCTCGTATGACATCGCCCATTCAAGGGAATGGGGGAGGTAACGTTCAACTTCGTCCCTGAGTTTATTGCTAAGACTCAGAATCAGGGAGTGCTGGACCCTCGGTTCAACTCCTTCCGGATTTCGAGTCTTCGTTCCGTAACAGATGACCCAGACCATCTCCTACTGTGCCCAGTAAGGAGTCTGAGGCTATATCTGAAAAGAACAGCTGCAGTTCGTCCCCAAGTGCGGGCATTGTTTGTTAGCACTGGGAGGTCGAAGAGGAGGGTTACCAAGAACACCATCTCAGCATGGATTCGAAAGACAATCCATCTGTCCCTGAATCCTGACCCTCCTCCATCACGTCGCCCTAGAGCTCATCACGTCGCCCTAGAGCTCATGATGTCAGGGGTGTAGCTACGTCCCTGGCCTTCAAAAAGAACTTCTCAGTGACGCAGGTTCTACAAGCAGGGGTATGGAAGCGTCAAACGACCTTCACAGCCCACTACCTGCAAGACGTGACCCACAGGAGGCTCGATACGTTCTTTATCGGCCCTGTGGTGGCTGCACAACAGCTGGTTTAAACCTCAGGCTCCTTAATGGACGAGTAGCAGAGGGTTGAGGGCATTGTTACTCGGTTTTAGTCTGCATGAAAGAAAAGGTATGTCTGGCTCTTATTCTTTTCTTCATCCTCCCCTCTCTTGGGGAAAGCAGCATCCTGAGTTCTCTGCACAGCTGACCTCAAACCACTGCAGGTAAACCATGTTCCCTTGTGTTCCTAGTATTAAGTTGATACTGTCGCGTCCCCATACCCTGACGAGGTGGTATTGGGAGAGTCGTAGCCTAAAGTTTCCATCTAAAGAACTTCAGGTCAACTTCCTAGGACGAGTCACACATATTCCTTCACACACAGCTTATGTAGGCCACAGCCCTTGCATAGCAAGGTGCGAGCGAGGTGCAGGGACTCTTTATTGCTGAGTGCTGACACACTCAGATAATGAGTCCCCGGGCAAAAGCCAAAAGCCAGTATGGTTGGGACTTATTCCACCCTTCCTAAGGGTTGAGTCACCCATATTAGATAGCGTGGTTTGTATTTCAGTTACGGAACAAATGACAAATTCGGAGATAATTTGTATTTTTCCTAACTATACAAACCTTAGCTATTTAATCAAACTTGCCCGACAGCCCTGTCCCCCATGAAGTCCTACCTCTAAGCAAAGTGAACTTACCACACAGGTGTGTGAGGGGGGAGGGTAGCAAGCTACCCTCCCTAACCCCCCCTAACTAGCGGTGGGGTAGTAAACCCTTGTTCAAATTCTAATGGCTCATCCTTTCAGCTACGCCGTAAGTAATTACCCATATTAAATAGCTAAGGTTTGTATAGTTAGGAAAAATATAAATTATCTCCAAATTTGTCATTTTGTTTCTTTTCCAGGGTTTTACAATCTTACGCTTCTATTACCCAAAATGACAGGCCGTTGGATACCAGTTCTACACTTTCCTCGAAATGAGAAGTTACTAGTTCTAAGCAGGTTCTTTATGAAGATGTCTTCATCAGTTCTAGTGGCAGTTCAAAAAGTTTTTTTTTTATTTATTATTATTGATCTGGTAGATGCTTATTTTCATGTTCCAGTCCACCAGGATTCATGAAAGTACCTCAGGTTTTTATTTCAGGGCACGGTTTATTAGTTCAATTGCCTGTGTTTCAGATTTAGCATGACTTATGTACCTGAACCATTGGTTAGTCCTCAAAAACAATCAAGAAGCCCTTCTTCAAGTCCAGAAAGCTCTTTGAAGTTGCTATCAAGCCAGGGAGTTTTAATCAATTTCAAGAAGTCAAATCTGACTCCTCTGTCATTTCTTCATTTAGGAATGACAATATTCTCAGTACCTTTTCGGGCTTCTCTGTTGAAGAAAAGTATTACATTTTCTCCTTATGGTCAAAGAGTTCAAGAAAACAAAGGACAAAAGTTCTCTGTTGGCTCACGAGTGGACGAGTCTTTTAGGGTCTAAAGCTGATCTATGATGAAACTCGTTCCAATGCACAACTCAGAAGAAGACCTTTTCATTTTCATCTCAACCAGTATTGGGACAGATCAATAAATCACAAAACCGTTATGATCCCGTTCATCAAGAATAGGGTATCAGGTTGGCCAGGGCACCAGCCACCCACTGAGATACTACCACTAGAGAGTTATGGTGTCTTTTGATTGGCCAGACTACTTCATTGGACCCTTCTCTCTTGTTATGGTTCATTTTCCCTTTGCCTACACATACACCGAATAGTCTGCCCTATTCTTTACATATTCTCTTCTGTCCTCATACACCTGACAACACTGAGATTACCAAACAATTCTTCTTCACCCTAAGGGTTACTGCACTGTAATTTTTCAGTGGCCACTTTTCCCTTGCTAAGGAGAAAGACACTTCAAAATCATACCATTGCTCTATAGTCTTGGGTAGTGCCATAGTCTCTGTACCATGGTCTTCCACCGTCTTGGGTTAGAGTTCTCTTTCTTGAGAGTACACTCGGCCACACTATTCTATCTAATTTCTCTTCCTATTGTTTTGTTCAATTTTACATAGTTTATATAGGAGATATTTATTTTAATGTTGTTACTCTTCTTAAAATATTGTATTTTTCCTTTTTTCCAATCCTCACTGGCTATTTTCCCTGTTGGACTCCCTGGGCTTATAGCGTCCTGCTTATCCAACGAGGGTGGTAGCTTAGCAACTAATAATAATAAAAGTCTGGGTTCCTATTGTGGTCCTCTGCTGCGGTCTACCAGGGAGAGCGTGCCATTTTCTCTGATTGATGTCATGGAATGGGTACTTCTCTAGTGAGAGCATATCTAGCACAGAATGCGGAATTCCTTGTCTTTTTGCCAAGAGAAGCACCTCTCAGTTATTCCAGTGTAAGGCTACTGCTCAGCCTTGAATATAATTTTCCTATTGAAAGACATAGACCCCATTTCCTTATGCGAGTCATCTATGCTTATGAGGATCTTCAAGCATTTTCGTCCAAGCTGGGGCCCAAGACCCTGAAGTAGTATGTGACCCATTTTCTCAAGTTTCTTATGTTTGCCCCATACAAGACTTTTTGGGAAGGGCTCCCACACATGGGCCAGTTTTAGTAGACGGTGGCTGTCATTGTTTCGTGATGCCATGAAAAAGTGGAGAGTGAAGCTGTGAACACCTCGCCAGTAAAAATTGGCTCATGTGAAGGCATCCTAAGAAACAAGCGTTTCATTTTTTTGTTACGAAACAGTGGCAGCCACCATCCACTCAACATTAACCCATGTAAAGACTCAGGTTTGTGAAGTTAGGAAAAATACAAATTATTTTTGAAGTTTCTGATTTTTTTTTCTTGATACTGTACCTCTAAGTGAGATTAAAAAGCAAATTGTTTCATGTATGTGCATTCATGAAAAGCAGTTATTTTCTTGATACTGTACTGTGCCTCTAAGGGAGATGAAAAAGGAAATTTTAACTACCCAAGAGTTCGAGATTTTATCCTTTTTCTCAGACCTGCATGGTTGTGGTTTTAGTTTTGTCTCACTGTATTACAAAATGAAAAGAACTTGATTTAATACTGTATATTCATGGAATGCTGATTACGTTTAAGGGTGATTCCTTTGAGGCTGTTCCTAAAGTGTTAGTTTTAGGATATTTTCTTTAGGCTCTTTCCCTCACATACCAGTTCCACTGATTAGTGATGTCAAGAGATTTTTTTAAGCTCAAGGTAGTTGGAGAGAGGGAATTATTTTAAAACTTCAATGATAGACATCGGAAGAGATTGCTTTACAAAGGAAGCAAAGTCAACCATGGCTGAGTATTGAAATAAGAAATTTATTGAAATTATATTTCTTATGCTGTATAGGTCCTTTTCTTAACAAACATTTGGAGATACCAACACAAATTCAACTGAAATCATAAATCTCAGATATTGTATCAAAACTTAATGAAATACTGTAATTGAACACCATATAAATTAATGCAGCAAGCAAAGCAGCATTTACAATATGAAATGGGACTATTTGTTGTCTTTTACAGCTGAAAATCATAGGTATGGATGTTAGATGAAGCCTACCCTGGGCCTAAATTTAACCATATTGAACCAAATTCAACTTACAAACAGCATCTTAGAACCTATTATGTTTGTAAGTTGAGGACTTTCTGTGTTATTATTATTATTATTATTATTATTATTATTATTATTATTATTATTATTATTGTTACTACTTGCTAAGCTACAACCCCAGTTGGGAAAGCAGGATGCTATAAGCCCAAGGGCTCCAAAAGGAAAAATAACCCAGTGAGGAAAGAAAATAAGGAAATAAATTACAAGAGAAGTTTAAGAACAATGATATTAAAATAAATCTTTCATATATTAACTATAAAAACTTGAAAATAACAAGAGGAAGAGAAACATGATAGAATAGTGTGCCCGAGTTGCACCCTCAAGCCATAAGTACCATAAGTTTAATGAAAAAATGCACTTTAATTTACAGTACAGCTGAACCTGTTACAAGAAAATTAAGGTACATTAATTCAATTTAATGTAGTAATTCATTAGGGTTCATTTAATATAACTAATTTACCTCATTCTTCTAATGCAGGATTTCTCAGGTCGTTGAATCCGGTTTGTACGTTTACTGGCTGAAAAACACAATTCCTTTTGCTGATGCTTGCAAGACATTCCCTTCTAAAATCACTATTAAAGAACCATTGGCTCTTTCAAACCTTTGGGTAAGTTATGACTCTTTTTATGTACTGTACTGTAGAATTATGGGAATAGGTGTTTTACTCCAACAAAACAATCTGTATTTTGAATCCCTCCCATCATATTTAGCCTACTCCTAATGTCTACACTGTATTATACATGTCCTACTTTGCACTGTAATGTACGTTACTTAAAAATGAAAGATTATCCCATCTCAACAGAGATTACAAAGAAAAATAGATCTTGATCTACATCTTAAACCCTTACATCGTTTAGGAGACCATTGTCGACAAGGTTCTGAGGGAAAATAAGCAGCTATTGCATTTTCTTTTGACATATAAAAGACTTTTGATACTCCTAGAAACATGCTGTATAGTCTGCCCTACTTCTCAGCGGATGCACCAACCTCAGGTTTATTTTTTTCATGGTTCAGCAGTTTGTACTAAATTGGAATATTATACAGGGGAAGTCAATTATACACAGTCCTCCCATAAATTGAGAAAGTTGGCACAAATCCAAAGAAGCCTATTTCCAGAGATATATTACCATCCATTCTCCCAGAGCCAAAGTCCCCCTCTCCCACCCTGAGACTTCTGATTATAAGAAAAAAAAATGGTGCAGTCAAATGCAATCATGTTTCCTACCTTTAACATTTGTTAGTGTTTATAACGGCGACTGTGACTCGTTTACTTACTCTTTCTGCTGTGGAGTCCAAAGTAGCCTGGGATGAAGCCCACAGATGCTTTTCCTTCAGCATCCACCTCAAGATGCCATCGTGGAGGCACACACTCCAAACGTTTGTCGATCTATAACTTATTGCCTTGTACTGTACTTATTGCTTCTGGTAATGTGTTTATATCTTAGACCCTAAAATGCTTGGAATGTTCAGTTTTGGTGAAGGAAATCACTATGGTGTTGGCACCCCAATATATACTGTAGATGTCATCACACCTGATGTAAACCTTGTCAACAGCTCTTGATGATAAAGTGAATAGCCCTGGCCTAATTACCAATAGTCCTGGCATAAGGCCAATAGTGCTGGATTGCACATTAATAGTTTTGGCGTTAGCATCAAATGATGGAATGTGTGGATTATCTGTCAGTAGTGGCACGACCCTTTTTGGTAGGTATTTGTGATGATTATATTGCGGGACTGACTTCCTTAGTAATTCTTATGGGAGTTTCTGTCTATTGCCAAGCAGTAAGGAAGTTTTCAGATTAAAAATACTTTAAAGAAATATCATAACTCTAGTTAAACCCTTTTTTTAAGGATTTGATTGAGAATCTAATTTTACTTTGTGATTCGGTTCTAGCTTTTCACACTTCCTCATAGGCTCTCAGGTTTTTTTCCCCCAGTCAAGGTGGGCTCTCTATTTTCTATGGTTTTCTGATTTTGTTCTTGAAAGAAGGGAATAGGTTTGTTCTCTTTTTAAAGAAAAATCGGTGTTAGATTTCCCAAGGAATTCATTTAGCAATTTCTCCTATTCTAGACTCTTAACTAGAATGGTGATAGGATCACTCAAATTATCAAGCAGCTTTCGATTGCCATTTTGACATGCATGCGCAAGCTTTTTCACTCTTTACGTCAATCTATGTTTTCTCTTATGCCTTCAACTTCTCTCAGGGGATATATTCATGTTCCAGATCTACTAGTTCGTTGATCCTCCGGTATTATTTCAATGCCAAGGTTATATGCTATACCAAAAGGATACCACAGTGTTATGATAGTCCCAAACAGGTTAACCAAACAATTCTAGGATTTACACTAGGCCTGGTAGAGCTGTTGTTAGAGTACAGTGCTATATCACCTAAAAAACTTCAATCCAATTACTGTACAGTCAAACCAGAAATGGATGACAATTTTAAATATCCTTTTTTATACATTTTAGTTGTAAGAGTAATCCTATATTATCAATATGTGTGCTATAAGACAGAAATCCCTTATATAATTAAAGGGAGTGTACCATATCAGTAATCACTGTTCACAAGTATATGGTTTACTGTAATTTTTAAGGGTTTTACTAATTAGCTTTAGCTAAATGCATTAGTGAACTCCAGGCTTTGTATGTCCTGATAAGCTTTCAGGAACATAATATGATTTTCTCTTTCTAACCTGCCTTCAGAGCCAAAAATGTATTTAAGGATGAGAGTCGGCTTCAATTCTTTCACAACCCTTCACTAACAATGGATGAAGGCAGATCAACTTAGAATAGTTTTCTTTGTATTTGCACAAAATGAAAGGTACTTTAGGTAGCATTCGTAATTTGTACTGTGGGATTATGGTCCCTAATTGCCCTTTGACTAGAAATACGGTCATTCCTAGTTGAAAATTTGGTCACAGAAGCTCAGAATGAATTAGATCCATTCATAATAGAAGGCCTGAAAATTAATATATATGATATTTGGAGTACAGCTGCTTCCCCTAACTTTGGTAAAAATCTTTCTTTGGAAAGAGTTTTAGCAGCAGCTCTATGGCGTGCCAATTCGTTTTTTTTTTTTTTTTTTTTTGCCAAAAATTATTGTAAAAGAAGCATTGTTTGCTTATGAAGCTAATGGGGTTCTAGGCCCCATAATGGAGGCAGGGACAATAAGTAATTTCTTGTTCAGTTAATTTACTAGGCTCTTGCCTATGAGAAAATGAATTGTATTTTATATTCAGTTTAGAATCAATCAAGAGGATCAGCTATATTAAAAGTAGAGAATTTACGGCCTGTATTTTAGATATCTTTAATAAACAATCTGGAATACTGTCGTTCAAATCATATTTTAAAGTGTTTGTCGGACAAGTAATCTAGACAAGGTTACCTCATTCGTAACATGCTTACATTACTTTTTACTTGAAATTATCACTCCCCCTTTCCTTCAATTACTCCCCACCTCCAACATAGTGAGTGTGGGAGACAACAATATGAACTTCAGGGGAGGTTCACAGAAATAAACAAACTGACTCATGGTATTATGGGGGGTCAGAATAATTTAGGGTTAGAGAGAGTATCTGCAATGGTAGTTCTGTGCATCTTTAAATTTTAACATTATCTGACTGTCTGCTAAAGAAGGTGATGAATGCAAGAGTTGATGGGAGAAGTACAATAGGAAGGCCAAGGTTTGGGTGGATGGATGGAGTGAAGAAAGCTCTGGGTGATAGATGTGAGAGAGGCAAGAGAGCGTGCTAGAGATAGGAATGAATGGCGAGCGATTCTGAAGCAGTTCCAGTAGGCCCTGCTGAGGTAGCAGCAGTAACAATTCAGTGTTATGAAGCTTCATCTGTGGTGGATAATAGGGGAGGGTGGGCTGTGGCACCCTAGCAGTACTAGCCGAACTCGGTTGAGTCCCTTTTCAGGCTGGGAGGAACGTAGAGAGGAAAGGTCCCCCTTTTTTTTTTTCATTTGTTCGATGTCTGCTACCCCCCAAAATTGGGGGAAAAGCTTTGGTATATGTATGTATGTATTTTCTGGGTAAGTGTCTATTAAACTAAGCTTCTGAAAATGCAGCAATATGAACATTGGGAGAGTATAAAAATAAAAAATTGAATAAAATTCTATTTTCATATTTTCACAAATGAAAATTGTTTCTTTTCTTTCAGGGACTCTTTGCTTTGATTGGCATCTTTTATATTCCAGCATTTATAGCCTTCTTGTTTGAAAGACTTTTGGGAAATTATTAGGTAAGGAGCACCACATGTAATTCTGCAATTTACAGGTCAGTGTATGTGAAAGTTGTAAAGGAACATTTACATTGAAATATCTAAAGAAATGGAAGATGAACATAGGGAGTCAGTATTTACCTATTGAATGAACAGCTTAGGGAGTAAGTACTTGCCTACTGAATAAACAGCATAGGGATTAAGTACTTGCTCATTGAATGAATAGCTTAGGGAGTAAAAAGTACTTGCCTATTGAGGGAACAGCTTAGGGAGTAAGTACTTGCCTATTGAGGGAACAGCTTAGGGAGTAAGTACTTGCCTATTGAGGGAACAGCTTAGGGAGTAAGTACTTGCCTGTTGAGGGGACAGCTTAGGGAGTAAGTACTTGCCTGTTGAGGGGACAGCTTAGGGAGTAAGTACTTGCCTATTGAGGGAACAGCTTAGGGAGTAAGTACTTGCCTATTGAGGGAACAGCTTAGGGAGTAAGAACTTGCCTACTAAGGGAACAGCATAGGGAGTAAGTACTTGCCTATTGAGGGAACAGCTTAGGGAGTAAGAACGTGCCTACTAAGGGAACAGCATAGGGAGTAAGTACTTGCCTATTGAAGAACAGCATAGGGAGTAAGTACTTGCCTATTGAGGGAACAGATTTTGTTATGTAGGCATATTCCAAACTGATGATAATCTACCCAGTCAAAAGTATATCTCCTGTAGATGTTTCTGCTTCTTGAACCCATTAATATTCCATGGAAGATTTTATGGATGGAATTTCTATATGGATTTATTTAGAATATAGTAAGTCAACTGAAATAAAAAAAAATTCCATTTTAATTTTTCTTTTCAGTGTGTAAGTTCCTTTCAAGTTCCATTTTTATTGTAATTTTTATATTTAGCATTTCATAATCGATTCATTTGGAAACAAATATTTTTGGGCTCAAGCCATGTCGTCCTGATGGAAGTTCCTAAAGGGTAGCTTCCTTGGGTATATATAACTACGGCGATATTCCCAGAGAATTTACCTTAAGGTACCCAGAATTCTAACTCGTGGAGCGAATATCCCTAATAAAAGAACCAGGGATATCGCGAAATATCAGAGGACGTATTCTTGACACGCCACATAGCAATCTGCACCCCGAACAGAGTTAACACTTCGAAGGGGTCAATTGGCAAGAAAACGAGAAAGAAGGGAGGGCCGCTCGCAAGGTATCTCTCCTCTCCCATTTCGTAAGCGTGCATTGCGCCGCTCTCGGTGCCATCTGTATTCCTTTTTGCGTAGCTCAACAACTCTGTGTTTTTTCCCTGTGTTTCTCGCAATTCTTGGATTATTTCAACTTTATAATGCTTTCTCCAACTTCTGCTTCTGATACATACATACATACATATACCAAGGCACTTCCCCCAATTTTGGGGGGTAGCCGACACCAACAATGAAACAAAAAAAAAAGGGGACCTCTACTCTCTACGTTCCTTCAGCCTAACCAGGGACTCAACCGAGTTCAGCTGGTACTGCTAGGGTGTCACAGCCCAACCTCCCACATTATCCACCACAGATGAAGCTTCATAATGCTGAATCCCCTACTGCTGCTACCTCGCGGTCATCTAAGGCACCGGAGGAAGCAGCAGGGCCTACTGGAACTGCGTCACAATCGCTCGCCATTCATTCCTATTTCTAGCACGCTCTCTTGCCTCTCTCATATCTATCCTCCTATCACCCAGAGCTTTCTTCACACCATCCATCCACCCAAACCTTGGCCTTCCTCTTGTACTTCTCCTATCAACTCTTGCATTCATCACCTTCTTTAGCAGACAACCATTTTCCATTCTCTCAACATGGCCAAACCACCTCAACACATTCATATCCACTCTAGCCGCTAACTCATTTCTTACACCCGTTCTCTCCCTCACCACTTCGTTCCTAACCCTATCTACTCGAGATACACCAGCCATACTCCTCAGACACTTCATCTCAAACACATTCAATTTCTGTCTCTCCGTCACTTTCATTCCCCACAACTCCGATCCATACATCACAGTATGTACAATCACTTTCTCATATAGAACTCTCTTTACATTCATGCCCAACCCTCTATTTTTTATTACTCCCTTAACTGCCCCCAACACTTGTCAATCTTCATTCACTCTCTGACGTACATCTGCTTCCACTCCACCATTTGCTGCAACAACAGACCCCAAGTACTTAAACTGATCCACCTCCTCAAGTAACTCTCCATTCAACATGACATTCAACCTTGCACCACCTTCCCTTCTCGTACATCTCATAACCTTACTCTTACCCGCATTAACTCTCAACTTCCATCTCTCACACACCCTTCCAAATTCTGTCACTAGTCGGTCAAGCTTCTCTTCTGTGTCTGCTACCAGTACAGTATCATCCGCAAACAACAACTGATTTACCTCCCATTCATGGTCATTCTCGCCTACCAGTTTTAATCCTCGTCCAAGCACTCGAGCATTCACCTCTCTCACCACTCCATCAACATACAAGTTAAACAACCACGGCGACATCACACATCCCTGTCTCAGCCCCACTCACACCGGAAACCAATCACTCACTTCATTTCCTATTCTAACACATGCTTTACTACCTTTGTAGAAACTTTTCACTGCTTGCAACAACCTTCCACCAACTCCATATAACCTCATCACATTCCACATTGCTTCCCTATCAACTCTATCATATGCTTTCTCCAGATCCATAAACGCAACATACACCTCCTTACCTTTTGCTAAATATTTCTCGCATATCTGCCTAACTGTAAAAATCTGATACATACAACCCCTACCTCTTCTAAAACCACTGCTTCTGATAAGTTGAGTATTATTTCTTTTATGTATAAATGTAAGCTCTTGGTAATTTTAAAAGTGTTTTGATAGTGATATCGATGTTACAAGAGCTGTTGCCTACCGGAGGCGTCCTGGACGCTGTCGCTTGCTAGGTATGAGTTATTTAGTTAGCCAGAGCGACGTTCCCGGCTGTTTCGCTTTAATAATTTTAGCTGTTCAGCGTTACATAGGATTTCTTTATATGATGCTTTTAGTATTTCTGTTTTGGCGAAGGATTTGCCGATTCTGGCCTACGCTAGACCTTGTAGCCTAGTCGTTTGGCCCTAGTACTTTCCTGCATGATATTCAGATTTCAGAGTGTTTTAAAATTTTATTGAAGTTTTAGGCAGTTTTATACATATAAGATTATGTTGATTTTCTTCTAAGATAGTATACGAGTGAGTTTCGGTGATTTAGGTAATCGATTCTCTTTGCACCTAGGCTAGTTGTCTATGGGGCCATAGTATACTTTCTCACACTCCCCGGTTGCTCTCTTCTCTTTGGAGAAGGTGTGCAATCCCTTTCCCTCTGTTTAAGCCTTGGGCTTAACCCTAATGGTTTATCTGATTTGACTTTAGATACAACTCTATTAGGGTGTTTCTGTTCTTTCCTGTTTCCAGTAAGTCTGGCTTCAGGAGGGGGGCAGGACATCAGTGTTCTTAGTCTGAGTCTATTTCTGTCTAGCTTGTGGTTGAGATTCCCTTGTTAGACTGACAACAGACATAGGAGGCTTAGCCTCCTTAGTTCACTTTCGAAGGTTTCTGTATGAGATGATTCCTTCTTTTTGTGATCTAGCAGACTAGTCCAGTGTTGTTGTTCTCGGTGTGGAGGATGAGATCCTCTTTTCTGTGAATAACAACGCCTTCCTTGCTTTGGTTCCGAGGGAGTTGGCAAGTATTGCTGGCCTCCCTCCTCGGATCTCCCCTAGGCTAAGATGAGTTTTCTTGGCTGCGGGTGATTCATTATTAGAGCAAGGTTGGCAGGACCCTCTTCTCCCTTTCCCCCTCTTTCCTTTGTGATGGCCTAGCCATTGCATTCCTGTCCGTCATTCTACATCTGTACCTAGCATAGGTTAGGATGTGTGGTTGACTCAGTCCCTTGCCGGCCGGCAAGGGTCTTCTGCTTTGAGTGCTGCCTGGACCTCCCTTGGTCTCTCATCCACGTTTGTCTGAAGAGCCAGATGGCATTGGTCAGGAAGCCTGAAGTTGTATTCTCCCCTTCCTTATGTGCACTCTTTCGGGTTGCCGGGTAATGAGGTAGTACAGTCTCTTATCCCGGCATCCATTCTGTTTTTCTTCTAGTGTTTTACCCTAGCCCGGCTGCCGGCCTGAGTGGCCGGCAGCCGGGCAGTCGGAGTTCTCTGGTTCTTTTGCTGCCGGCCGGCTATATATCACACCATTGTCTGCCGGCTATATATCACACCATTGTCTGCCGGCCGCTACGATTAGTGGCCGGCAACCGGGTACTATCTTGTGTAGTTGCCGGCCGGCAGGCACATGCATTTGAACCAGCATTCTTCCACCTTATAGTTTATAAGTATTATATTTTGGAACTAGTTAGGTGTGTGCCGGCCGGCACATTACCTTCTATACTGTAGCCAGTATTTTTCAGTATAGTATATACTGTAGGGAGAAAACTATAGTATAGTATTTGTTACAACACTAAGTTTTTCTAACACTTTTGTGTTGTCTTGTACAGCCCTTTGGTGTAACCTTACAGATAAAGAAAGTGAGTTCTTTCTTGTCTACTATCCAGCATTTTAAAATCACTTTTTGGGTGTGAGCTACACCTGTTTCCTCTGGAAATTATTTATTGGTTGCTCAAGAATAGATTAACGATACGATTTTATTATCTGGAAGGTTGCAGCAATTGACTGTTTGGGAAATACAAGTGTGTGTCTTTCCTTTCTAGTTTAGTTATGCTAAGCTATGTATATCCAGTGATACGTAGTTCACTTGATACTCATGGAATTTTCTTCTTTTTACAGGAGGACCATCCGAAGTGTGGAAGCGTTTTCTGCAACGTCCGCAGCAAGAACTTCTGCGGACATGATTTGTGTAGGAGGCACGCAGCATGCGCAGTCTCCAAAGGTGATCTCCGGTATTGGGACCCGCAGGTATTTACCGTGTGCACAAACCTGATTACTGAGGCTTTTGATTCCCCTAAGACGGCGGAGTCAAGGGACGCAGCAAGGGAGAAGCTTCGTACCTGGGTAAGGGGCTTTCAGAACACTTCTGGGCCCTATCTTCCAAGTGAGAAGATGAGGGCTTACCTTTTCCCCAGGGCGTCAGCTGAGGCAGTGATTCCCCAGCCTCAAGTGGAGATACCAGTGGTTCAGATCCCCGTGGATGCTGAAGTCGCGGACGCCCTGCAGGACATCCAATTGGACGATAGGATGTCGGAGGTGTCCGAGCGTCTGGAAGATGACCTTCTGGCAGAAGACCAGGATGAAGAGCAGGCTCCAGACAATGAAGAGGAAGAGGTCGACGAGGTGTCGGCTACTTCGGTTCAGGCCCTTGAACCTATTCCCTCAACATCGTCCTCTCTCCCAGATGAGCTGGGAAAGACCCTTTCCTCCATCGATCGTTGGAATGATCCAACAGATGCAGAGGGAAAATAATGAGAAGGCTGCTGCAATGAAGCTGGAGATGCGGAGACTTGCAGCATCACGTGGGCCCCAGAAGAAGCTCAGCGTGAAAGACCTTCCCTTATGCTCAGATGCCAACCCTTGGAAGTATGCTGAGCACATGCCTATGACAACGGGAAAAATCGTCATTTCGGAGAAGTTGGGCTCAGTCCCCCTTGAGGAGGTGGAATTCTGGCCCAGCAAGGAGTCGTATCCGGACTGTTATGTCCGTCTAAGGAAGGAACCAGCCTCAAAGGAAGAAACGGAGCCGAAGGAGGTCATAGTTTTGGACCACGCTAAGGCTCAAGCTTTACTGTCAAGCTCGATGAATGAGAGGGGCTTCACAAACTCAAAGGTACCTGCTTTGAGTAAGAAGCACCCTTCCTTTGTGTCCTCTCCTTCTAGAGCCTTCCCCTTTATGCAGAAAGGGTTTACGGCTGTGCTGAAAGCAGTCGAGGCAAGTAAGCCATGCCCCTCCTTGGAGGAGTGTAAACCTCTGTCTTTGGCCCTACCCATGGACCACAAGGACTGGAAGGACGTCCATCTTACCTTCTCAGTCAGGAAGTTGGAGGCTGATATTGCCGGACGTCAGTTCGGTGAGAACCTCCCCAAGCTGTCTGACTTTCTTTTGCGAAGGGAGCTTGAGACAAAAGAAAGACTTGCTGCCTCAATGTCTCATCAAACGACTCTAGAGACAATGGCAAGTGACCCCAAGGTCCATGAAATGTTCATGGTAGTGGCTAAGACACACCTAGTCACAGTGACGAAGGACCTTTATAGCTTCGTCAAAGCTAGGAGGGCTTGTAGGGAGTTCGTGTTCGCTTTGGCTGCGGTGAGGCACGAGCCAAGGAAGCTAATCTCCTCCAACATTTGGGGCAAAGACCTCTTCCCTAGTGAAGCGGTCAAGGAGGTTGTAGATAAGGCCGCCACGGAGAATAGAAACCTTCTCCAGAAGTGGGGCCTATCTCTCAAGAGAAAGTCTTTCCCGGATGAGGGTCCCCAACCAAAGAGGAAGAGTAAGAAGACTAGGCTACCCTCTCGGCCAGCCAAGCCATTCAGACAGCAGCAGCAACAGCAACTTCCTATGCCTACAGTGCCCCAGATGGTGGCACAAACCCCAACCACGTACCAGTGGGTACCCCAAGCCCTGTCGACGCAGTCTCCGGCATTTAACCCAGCGTTCGAAGGGCAGTCAACTACCTTTCGAGCGAAGCCTAGAGGAGCAGCCAGAGGTTCGTCCAGACGCCCCTCAAGGGGGAGGGGATTCAGGGGTGGTCGCGGTCAAGGAGGCAAGGCCTCAGGGCAACAGCAGTCAAAGTGAGATGATACCGGTAGGAGGGAGACTTCAGAATTTTCGGGATCGGTGGACCTTCGATCCCTGGGCCCACAGCCTATTCAAGAATGGACTGGGTTGGAGCTGGTACAGCACTCCACCCCCGTGCCCTCGATTTTTCCAACACTCCACCCCCATTCTGGAGGAGTACATTCAAGAACTGTTGGAGAAAAGAGTAATCCGAAGGGTAAAGTCCATCAAATTCCAAGGGAGGCTGTTTTGTGTTCCCAAGAAGGACTCAGAAAAACTCAGAGTCATTCTGGACTTGTCGCCACTCAACAAGTTCATAGTGAACTGCAAGTTCAAGATGCTAACACTGCAACACATAAGGACCTTACTGCCCAAGAGGGCATTTACTGTCTCCATAGATTTGTCAGACGCCTATTGGCACGTTCCAATCAATCGTCAACTCTCCCCCTATCTAGGGTTCAAGCTACATCGAAGACTCTACGCCGTACGCCTTCAGAGCCATGCCATTCGGGCCAAACATAGCTCCAAGGATCTTCACGAAGCTTGCGAGCGTAGCTCTCAAACAATTACGCCTAAAGGGAATCCAGGTGGTAGCCTACCTGGACGACTGGCTGGTGTGGGCAGCATCCAAGACAGAATGTTTGCAAGCTTCCCTACAGGTGATCCAGTTCCTTGAGTATCTAGGCTTCAAGATCAACAGAAAAAAGTCTCGACTTTCTCCATCTCAAAAGTTCCAGTGGTTGGGAATCCACTGGGACCTAGTGTCACACCAACTCTCCATCCCGGCGAAGAAGAGGAAGGAGATAGCTGGTTCTGTCAAGAGACTTCTGGATTCCGAAAGGATATCAAGACGCGAACAGGAGAGAGTGCTGGGTTCTCTCCAGTTTGCTTCAGTAACAGACCCGGTGCTAAGAGCACAGCTAAAGGATGCAACCGGAGTTTGGAGAAGTTATGCATCAAACGCGCGAAGAGATCTGATAAGACCAGTTCCGCTTCGTCTACGTACGCTTCTCAGGCCTTGGTCCCAAGTCAGGCAACTAAAGAAGTCGGTACTTCTTCAGCCACCTCCCCCCTCGTTGACTATTCACACAGACGCCTCGAAGGAGGGGTGGGGAGGTCATTCTCATCGGAAGAAGGCCCAAGGGACTTGGTCCAATCTATTCAAGACATTTCACATAAACTTTCTGGAAGCTATGGCAGTACTCCTTACCTTGAAGAAAGTCTCCCCTCGTCGCTCGATCCACATAAGGTTGGTGCTGGACAGCGAGGTGATTGTGAGATGCTTGAATCGACAAGGATCGAGGTCACCACCACTCAACCAGGTGATGTTGGCCATCTTTCGACTGGCGGAAAAGAAGAAGTGGTACCTGTCGGCAGTTCACCTTCAAGGAGTCCGCAATGTGACAGCGGACGCTCTATCCAGGTTCACACCGATAGAGTCGGAATGGTCCCTAGACGCAGGATCATTCTCCTTCATCTTGAGTCAAGTCCCAGAACTGCAGATAGACCTCTTTGCGACGAAAGACAACAAGAAGTTACCCCTTTACGTGTCCCCGTACGAGGATCCCTTGGCGGAAGCAGTGGACGCGATGTCCCTCGACTGGAACAGATGGTCCAGGATTTACCTGTTCCCTCCTCACAACCTTCTATTGAGGGTCCTCAACAAACTGAGATCTTTCAAGGGAGTGGCGGCAATAGTGGCTCACAAGTGGCCGAACAGCGTGTGGTTCCCTCTGGCATTGGAACTACGGCTGAAGTGTCTACCGTTACCAGATCCAGTTCTGACCCAGCGAGTTCAGAAGTCGACTGTCTGAGCTTCATCACAGAAAACCCGGAACCTGCAGCTCATGATTTTCTCTAGCGGTGAGAAAACGTTTCGGGATTTCGAAAGACAGTATAGACTTCCTAGAGGAATATAAGTGCAAATCTACTAGAAGGCAATATGAGTCATCATGGAGGAAATGGGTGGCCTTTGTCAAGGCGAAGAATCCGCAAAAGATCTCGACGGACTTCTGCTTATCTTTCTTCATCCACCTCCATGGTCAAGGGTTAGCAGCCAACACAATATCAACAAGTAAATCTGCTTTGACAAGAACCATTTTATATGCCTTCCAGGTCGACCTCTCTAACGATATTTTTAATAAAATTCCGAAAGCCTGTGCTAGGCTCAGACCATCAGCACCTCCAAAGCCCATTTCATGGTCTTTAGATAAAGTTCTTCATTTCGCTTCGCTGTAGAACAATGAGGAGTGTGCTTTAAAGGATTGGACCCAAAAAGTTATTTTCCTGTTTGCACTCGCGTCGGGGGCCAGGGTTAGTGAAATTGTAGCCCTCTGAAGAGAGGAGGGTCGTGTTCAGTTCTTGGATGGGGGAGAACTGAACCTGTTTCCGGATCCTACGTTTCTCGCCAAGAACGAGTTACCCACCAACAGGTGGGGTCCCTGGAGAATCTGCCCTCTGAAAGAAGATGCATCTCTATGTCCAGTGGAATGCCTAAAGGTCTATCTTCGTAGAACTTCAGACTTCAGGGGAGAAACATCAGGCTCAAATTTATCACTGAAACAACTTAGGGCGAAAATCACCTATTTTATTCGCAGAGCGGATCCAGACAGTACACCCGCAGGTCACGATCCGAGGAAAGTTGCCTCATCCTTAAATTTCTTTAATTGTATGGATTTCGAACATCTTCGTTCATACACTGGCTGGAAGTCTTCCAGAGTGTTCTTTCGTCACTATGCGAAGCAAGTGGAGCAACTAAAGAGGTCTGTGGTAGCAGTGGGTAGTGTCGTTAACCCTGCTGTTTAACTCTGCGAAGAACAGTGGATTTAATTGGGACGATTAATTCCGGGGTGAGTGTGTAGTTACGAACTGTTCTACAAACTAAGTGTTAGGGCACTGAGTTGCCCACATTGACTGTTCCACATTCAAAGGTGAACCTAGCATAAGTGCAGACATGTGTGCCGAGCGTTTCCAACGCTAATGTAACTGATTAGTAATACAGACTTTTATGATTTTGATACCTCGGTAAGTTAAAAGTGGCGCTAATGTTTTTCTTTCAGATAAACAAATTTTCTGTTTACTATCATGCTTATGCTTATTTATTGGTTATCCTCCTCTTATATATATATATATAATGGTTGTTTAACCTGTTTTATTTATTGTTTGTCAATAAACTAGTTCTTGTGAACCTTGCGTCTCCTTCACCTGTGTCAATTTGAAATAATTTAACATTACGTTTCTATGTATATTTATCTGGGATAATTCTAATAGATTGTTCCTTTATTCAAGCATTCTTTGCATTGGTTTATGCTTTCCCTTGGCGGGAGGACTCCATGCCCTAAGGGGACGGTGGCGGATATGCAAGTTTTCCTCCTACTCAGATATAAACCTTTGTCCAATCCAGTATTGAACGGGGAACTGGTCGATATTTCATATTGATTCAGTGGTTCTTTACAAACTATGCTTTACTGTACATGATATAGGGTGAGACCACTATATTGGCTTGTCTGTTATTCATACATAAGTATATGTACTCTTCGAGACTTTTCCAGAGTCTAGTATGACTCTTCCCTGTAGGGGGCAGGAAGCACTAACATGGTCTATGGTTAGTTGAAAGATGTATGATGGTAACATCTTAGGTCTCTAGGTCTAGTTGGCCGGGAAATACCTTCGGGGAGTACGGCACGTTTTGAGAATCCACAGATACAGTAATGCTCTGGTATACTTCCATCAGGACGACATGGCTTGAGCCCAAAAAACGGATTTTGAGCGAGGCGAAAAATCTATTTTTGGGTGAGATGGCCATGTCGTCCTGATGGACCCACCCTTCCCTTTCTTCTAAAGGGCTGTAGGTCCCCTCCCTACATACAGTATCTGTAGCACCTCGTGTATCGGTACAAGGAATACAGATGGCGCCCAATGCACGCTTACGAAACGGGAGAGGAGAGATACCTTGCGAGCGGCTCTCCTTTCTTTCTTGTTTTAGTTTTCTTGCCAATTGACCCCTTCGAAGTGTTAACTCTGTTCGGGGTGCAGATTGCTATGTGGCGTGTCAAGAATACGTCCTCTGATATTTCGCGATATCCCTGGTTCTTTTATTAGGGATATTCGCTCCAGGAGTTAGAATTCTGGGTACCTTAAGGTAAATTCTCTGGGAATATCGCCGTAGTTATATATACCCAAGGAAGCTACCCTTTAGGAACTTCCATCAGGACGACATGGCCATCTCACCCAAAAATAGATTTTTCGCTTCGCTCAAAATCCGTTTTCTTGACGTTATCATAATTTTTTGCATTATGTAAAGGATGTGCTTCACCCGATTATGTCCATATTTTTTGGAATTGTCTATCTCATATTTCATGGTTTATTTAAGTAATTTTTCTTAAAAGAAAACCTTTCTCCAGATTTCAAGTTTCGTGTTAAATTTCATTATTATTTTTTGAGAATATACATTTCCACACATTTCTTTTTTTTTTTTTTTTTTTTTTTAATTTCATTAATTTCCCAATTTAGGGATACAGTAGTTCCATCACATCAGGTCACATATTTCTATAGTCACCTCAAGTGCTATATTGTAAGCATTACTCAAAAGGCCTTTTCAGCATCCTTTCAACCCTTAGCTGCTCTCGCTATTTATCATTCTACTATACATCTGTTCCTGCTTTCTTTCTTCCCTATTGCTGTACCACCTCGTAACTTTTACGTCATATTGCAAATGCAGGCAATTCCCTGTTACACATTGACACTGAATTGAGAATTAATTTTGCTGTGCTTCTGTACTTCCAACTTCACCTTGCTCAAAAGAAAGAACAAAAAGGAATCCAGCACTCACCCATTCCAAAGAAAAAGAGTACTCCTGATTGAATCCTCCTTTGAGGAGAGGTTGTGAATAATATTGCCTCACCCCTAGATAGTTTGGCCACAATTTAACAAGCTTGTACAAAAGGAAAGTTGATGTACTTCCTATAGATACCAACATCGTCTTAAACTCTACCATATCATCTTCATAGCACACCACTGAGAATGTGAAGTCAGCTGCCAAGCTGAGACAATTTCTAACCATGGCAACGTTTGAAACAGATGGCCATCAACCCCTTAAAGCACCAACCCGAGTGCCAATGTCCAGTTGCCAGGGCCACTCAGCATTGTAAGGAGCAGAGCCCTTTAAGTCCCTCTCCAACTCCCCTCCTGCTTGAAGCTTAAAAAGTGTGGAACTCTCAGGATCTATAACAAAGTTATTTCACTAAAGTACAGTGGAAAGAAAAGACGCATCAGTCCAACATGACGACTGCCCAGTTGACCAATTTATCTGGAGTCTTACATGTCCCATTCAGTTGTAGTTCATACTGAAAACTGATCCATGATTGGTAAGCATATGATTAGGGTGGGTATATTTGACCCATTTATTTTGTCTCTGAACAAAGTATGTGGACATGTGAACTACTAAACCTGCCGGCTTTAGATGGTGAAGAACTACCATGCAAGGGGAAACTTGCAGTTGGAGATCTGCCAGAGGTTACCTGTTCATGAGAATGGTATCAAGGATGTCTAGGAGAGGGCCAGCTTGCATTCTTGTGATAGGCAGCCTTACGTGCATTATTTTTAACCTTTCTCCTGTTTTAATGAATAATTAAAGAGAGGTCAAGGTTGAGAAGAAATCTGTAATGTGCTCTGGAATCGTAGGGCCCAGAAAGGAATCCAGTGCTAACACAAGGTCTAAATTTCAACAGAGGCAAAAAGGAATTTGTTTGTAGCCAAATGCAGAATGAAAGCCAACAAATTGTTATACAAAACGTTAGTGTCTCAAAGCATTCAATATTTTCCTGGTCAGTTGAACACCTCAGAAAAAAATCATAAAAGGATAATCCTTTGGAACTACTTTCTCTTTGTGACAAATTCTAATATTGAAATCAGTGACCAGTCACAGTAAACTGCTTGCAGGACAAATCTTTTGAGAATATCTGACATCTGAAAAAATAACAATGCTTAGGAGGATTTATTATTAGTCAACATATTGTGTCCACAAACTGGTGCACTACACCCAGGACTTCTCAATGGGGTAACCTAGCACTTACGACCCTTGCAATGTGATGTTAGTCATAAGTGAGGGCTATGCGCCCCTACTCTCTCCTACTTCCATCAAAGTAACTACTTAGGTTACCAAGCCTCAATAACCTACTTGGCTTGTGCAGAAAGGTACATCAGCATAATAGATGAACATTTCCATTTGTGTAGGAAAACCTTTGACATCATATCAACCTTATATACTGAGAGGTTGATTACTATCTAATAATATTTCAATCAACAGGTCTCACATGACTTGCATTTAATAACACCAACAAAAAATACTTCAAACTTTATTTGGCAGCATATATTAAAGACACAAAATCCTACAAAGTAAAAGACAAATTATTGATTACTATTACTAATTTTCATTAAATTTTGTAATTCTTTTATTAACAAAACATTGTTTGGCACTGTTCAAGTTAAGATGCGTTTTCTGTCAAAACACCCAGTACTGCACTCTTTAATAATTGAAGATTTCCAGACTAAATTATCGGTAATAAGCTCTTCAAGTACATGTCTATTACATTTCAACTTACTGATAAAAAAACAGTTGTTAAGGAATCAGTGCAAATAAACTACGCAAACAAAATTAAACAAAGACAATATATTTCAAGCAGTGCCCTAAATTTATCCTTCACTCAAGGCATCACTAGCATAGCCTAATCAAATCATAAACTGCAAATACTTCTCATCTTGGTTTCTAATTTGTGTTAACATATTACTACTGTATTAGTAATGGAGATGGCAATTAATGTTACAACAATAGTAATAATGATTATAACAATAAATCTTGACATCACTACAGAAGAAAAAATTAAGACTGCATTACAAGATGCTGCTATTATCATCATTTTTGCTTTCAGAGTAATGTGTACACAAGGCTACTAAGCTAGAGTTACAAGTACAACAAAAGATAAGATCTAATTTTTTAAAGATAATACTACCAACCACTTCTAAATGGAAAAATTAAATAATAAAAATTCAATTCACAGAGTTACATTCCGGTACCTATGTTTATCACACACAGAGGACCAGCATGCTTTGAAACGATGATGTCACTTTTTAAACCTTGTACTTTTTAAGTCACAGTACCTTATCTGATGTCTAAATCCCACATTTTGCTATCCAGTAATACATAAGGTTAAAGGATTACCCACTTGAGAAGCTAAGTCAAAATGAATGATAAAAGTTTTGCTACACGATTCATCATCATCTCACTTAACTGTTAAAATAAAAATAATCTATAACATAATGCAGTTTCTTCAAAATTCAATTTACTTCAACAAAAATTGATTTAAAAAATTTTGAGCCAATGATATAGTCTTCAAAAAGTTTTACATGCAAGACATATGAAAGATTCAACGATGAGCAGTTTGTGGATACCGTAAATATTTAAGTATATACTGTATATTTATATATAAATTTTTGTGCACATAATAGCTGTGGGAGCCTTCCATCTACTCGCCTGGAGCAAACTGGAGGGGAACTTTAAGGGATACCAGATTAGAACTAGTCTGAGGACCAAGGAAGAACCACTACTGCCCCCCCCCCCCCAATACTGAAATTAAAATGTTGCCTCCACCTCTTTTTCATTAATGAATTGGTTATAAATTGAACTAGTGACTTTAACAGATGTAGAAATTGAAGTCTATGAGTACCAAGGACTACTCTGAAATGCACCCCCCCCCCCCTAATATCCTCAGATTAAAGCTATGCCTTTAGCAACTATTCATTAAAGAAACATAAAAAATATGACAATTTGGTAATTTTTATTTATTGTATACAAACCTGAAGTTCTTTACATACGAGATACATTCAGCTCGCGCCGAATCTATCTCCTACGTAAAGAACGAGGGTTTGTGTTCGTGTCGAAACAAAAAGATTTAATTTTTCAGGATCTGATATAATTCCCTCTAAAGCTTATATAAATGTCTCTTGACTATTTTAATGCTGGTGGATTACGCATACCCAGTGGTAATTCTTCTCTTCATCTTCACCTATTCCAATCTGAGGATGACACTGAAGCATTTGCTATTCTACATGGCCCCCTTCCCAGCAGGGGGACACATGAAGGGTAATACACTCTAATGACAGCACAATAATCACCATTTCTAATCTAGCTTTATGGTTTGAGAAAAAAAAAAAAGCGGTGGCCACAGTGAGGTTATTAATATCACTTTTACAATTGCTAAAAATTATTCATGTACATCGGATCAAAGCTACAATCTACTTATGTTCCCAATAAATATCCCACTCCCAATAGACACCATAATACCAATTGTTTAAAGGTTCATTACATTTAAATTCGTGCATGAATTTTTCGAACAAAACAATAAGATGGCTAAAACCTCACTGCAGAGGAAAAGCAACTACAAATTGCCTCAATTTGACACCATACATTTAGTGTGGATAATGCTTTGCATCATTAACTTTGAATAACAATAAGATTATTCTTATGTAATCAAATCATGTGAGTAATGGATACCACACGAAGTTATTCAAGATCGTTTGTGATCAGAATACTTCTCAAATTGTTCCCAGAAAATAACCCCGTCCCTCAAATCAACTTCTACAAGAAGCCAGTGATGTCAAATTAGTTACCTAATGTTGCTGTTTTCTGGATCCTTAATCCAATGACTATGTTCACTGTGCCTCAATTTTAATAATGAAATAATTACATGAATAAACAAAACTGCTTGCATTCATCTTTGCAACAACTACATATGATTGTATGATACTGCATAAGTTCCCATTACCTACAAAATATTATACTCAATTCACTTATAATAATTACTTAGTTTTGACAAATAAAAGGAATAGCAGAAGATATTCCACTTGGGGAGGGAAGGTACAAAACTACGTAATAATGATTCGAGAAATAATGCACAACAGGTCATCTACAAGGAAATAAATTCATTAGGCACTATATTAACCTGAATATCACAAGGAAATCAGTGAATATGAAAAAATAAATACAGTTCTTATTTTGTTATATTCAGCTAGCAACTGAAGTGTTCTAGTAATAGAACACTAAAAAAAATTAGTGAGAACTTTCGGTGAAATTTGAAATGGAGTGAATTTTACTAATAACTGAAAGATCTCTACACAATAACGAGTAGCATCAACCGACGTCTTACCCATTAACGTTATGCCAAGAGCCGAGCCGAGCTAAGCTAAGCATGGCAAAGCAATGCAAGCGAGCTATAGCTATGGGTTATCTAATTTTCAAAATTGAAAATTTATATGCAACCGAGCACTGAAAACGGGAGTGTTAAATTTATAAGTATATCAATGCTTTTCACCAGTTGATTGGACATTTAAAAGCATAGGTTTTATGAAGCAATAATCTTGTTACATAAGTGTGATGCTTTACCAGAAATAATGCTTTCTATTACAATATTTTTATAAAGTGAAAGCAGCAGTCACATCAAATGTAGAAATGTTAACGCTTTTCAAGTTCATAATGCTTCCAAACTTCATGTACGTTACGCGACCAAAGTATAAACAACACCCTACGAGGACCTGGATCAACACAGAGACTAATGATTTACCCATGATATCCGTAGCATATACAGCTTCAAATTTACCTATGATATACAAGCTATAAACATTTGAAATCCAATCAAATGACATCACTTTATAAAGTACTGAAAAGTATTTACTTGAAAAATCTGTGCCTGCTTGGCTAATTGTCAGGCTGCAAGTGTAACGTGTAACTTTCGATTACATACGCTAGTTAATTAAGACTGCATTTACAAGCCTACAACAACACTGGACTGTATCAAGGAAAAAGCTCTGAGCTTTCTACATTACTATGTAAGCAGTTTCCTCGAGTTGCATATATATATGTGTAAATATTTATATATATATATTATATATATATATAAAGAAAATAGCAAAACAACTCTCAAAACACCCTGTAAAAATTATACAAAGAAATGCTATTGGCCCTTTCCCATAGAATCTGTCACTGATCAACAATACAACATTGTTATTTTTCATTACAATATTAACATTAGCATTTAATATACCAATAAATAATTACTAAAGCTTAAATTCATCTTGCAATTTTTTTTCTAGCAAATAAAATATATAAATAAAAAAATGGAGTAATGCTGATGTAACTTTTTAATTGGATGTCTTTATCAAGAGCAATTCAAAGGTTTATCAGTGCGGACCAAATATTCTTTGTATAAATTGTTATCCACTTTCCAGGACCTTAAAAGTTTCTATTGTGTGTTCATGAAAAAATTCTTGATTCGTGTGAATCACTTCAACAAAAATCACATGAATAAAAAGACTTCCCACTGATTTGATAATTGTTAAATATTTCATCTTTAATGACAACAGCTTGTTAAATTTCCATGAATTACCAGCATCGAAAAAAATGCTTCCTATACAATATATCAAAATATGGCCCCTAGAACCACATGGAACACTACACAATTATAATTAGACTAAGTGTGTCACTTTTCCACACACACAGTGTGTTGGCCCATGAAACAGACGACTGTTGATTATAAAATCTGTGCATAAATTATACTACTTACAAGCTTACGATGCAACTGTACACATTATGAATCACGGTGCTTCCTGGACTGTATGGATGTTCAGGCCTTATAAAATAACAACGAAGCACCTAAGTGGAACATGAAATTTTGCTTGCAGGCCAGCCTAAACTTGTGTACATGGTATTCTTCAACTCTAGAGGATCCAGTCATTTTAAACAGTCAACGCAATGAATGAGTTGTACTGTTCTATATTCCGTTTCAAAATGTCAGCACAACTACCCAAAACACGTTCAAATCTGAAAAGAAAAGTGGAAGAAATGTTAACATTCACAACACTTCCTAATTTCAAAGGATCCAGATTTCAATATCTTTAGTACAAAGTTTAATTTTAATGAAAACTCTTAACTCGCCAAAAGTAAAAAGTTCTAATTTTAATGAAGAGATCTTAACTCGCCAAAAGTACAAAGTCCTATTTTTAATAAAGATTAACTCTAAAAGTACAAAGTTCTAATTTTAATGAAGAGATCTTAACTTACCAAAAGTACAAAGTTCTAATTTTAATGAAGAGATCTTAACTTTCCAAAAGTACAAAGTTCTAATTTTAATAAAGTGAGATTAACTCTACAAAATTTTGTAGTGACTATTTGATTTTAATTACTGTACTGTGTAAAAAAAGAAATACGAGAATACAAAGTCAACAAACAATTGAATTAAAAATATTGAAGCTAAGATCCTTTATGAAATATCAATATCTCCAAATTGATTGAAATTAACTCTACAAGCAAGCCACAATATGTTACAAATTTCACAATTTTGAAAAATTATTTTGGCATTTGAAATTCTTTACTTTCATGGGACTGTTCCAAAGTACATATTCTTTATATACGAGATCCAATTTCATGAATTAAAACAGAAAAAACTTTGAAGGTTTCTTCATGACATGAAATTTCTGCCGGTTGAACAATAAGCATTCTGCACTATGAGATTTAGCAAAATAAACAGGAATTTTATCTAAATAAAAACTTGTATTTGCATTTTCTCGATGCTTTATCAGCATCTTTATTTCAACTGATACTTAAAGGTAATGGGATTCAACATATTCACTGGTTTCCTGAAATTTTTGGATGAAAATATAGTTCAATAAGCCCTGATATTTATAGAGGAATTTTGAAGACTAAATAATCTAGTGAGATTTAATCCAATCATACAATATTTTTCCTTTTTTCCAGTCTACGATAAAAGTCAGCAATTAATTTAATGAAAGACATATCACCTTGAAAATAGGTCACTGTGCCAATGTCATAATTCCAGGGCCAAAACCAAGAAACAATACTTCCAGTAAATAAAGTCACAATTTTCAGAAATTTTCCACCAATTCTACCTGCACAGACTTATTCTTGAACTTCACAGAAAGTACAATAATACAATCATTATTACCTGTTACGATCTAATTTAACACATTTCAATGGTCCATCAGCAATAACCGTCGCAGCTCTTGGTCGATCCAACAACAAGGCAATTTCTCCTGAAATGGATAGAAAAAAATTACATAAATCAAAAGTGGATATAAACCAAAGGTGTATTGAAAATTTTACTACGAAGGAACAACCTGAACAGTATGCAAGGAAAGAGACTAAGTTTTAGCATTATGAGAAGTTCAATGCAGAGTTTTACTGCAAAAAAAGTGCAATCAGTAATGCACTGCAAAGTATACAAAATAAGCTGTAAATTCAAGAGTAATCACCAAAAACTCATTTAATTTTAATTCAAATGCAACTACTGTATTTGATTTCAAGAAATCACTCATCTCTTAACATTACATAAAGCTATAGAAATCTTGTTTAATCTATTAGATGAACAAAGAATTTTGTTTACCTTCTGGAGAAAGGTGTAAAAAAGTTTTAAGTACCACATAAAATTTATTGGAAGTTCACTAAAAAATTTGTTAACCTAATGGAAAATGGTATTGTTTAGGGATATGATTTGCAATGAATTTTTATAATCTCAAATGCTTAAAATCCATTTACTCTTAGTAAAACTACCAATCTATGCTTTAGGCCACATCACGCCAAGAGATTTCTGAGGTCACATCTGCTACTAACCAAAATAGTCCGAGGTTCCGAGTCTACCAACTTCGACTGGCTCTTCTGAAGGGGTGCGAGCTTGCATAACAACGGCCGTTCCTTCAACGATGATGAAAAAGTCATCACCTGGTTCACCCTGCCGCACTACTGTTGCACCCGATTCAATTGATACTGGTTCCAGAGCATCAGCAACCACCAAGCGCTCCCATTTGTCCAATGATTCTGAATTAAAAAGATAGTAATATAGCGCATATTTTTTTATTTCAGGCTAAATCAACATTATCAATTTCATAATCACAATTTAAAAGAAACAGCAAGGCTCAAAAATATTTAACTAAAAAGTGACTGATCTCGCATCAAGTATTTTAAATAAAATTTAAATACTTATCTCAACACTTTCAAGTGTATATGTAGTGTAATTATTAGTCATAAATAAATAAATTATTAATTAAAAATTTTTGAATACCTGTTACACACATTGGAAAATGGATGACCTTTTTTCACCATATAATTTTTTTTTACAGACTACAGTAATGTATTTTTCAATACCAAATTCTTGTACTGAAGTCTTTATTTTCATTACATTCCATTAAAATTTATTTTTTAGAAAGCCTTAAAGGCTAGTTAACTAAATTACACGAAGATTTCTAGCATTTTCACCTAGCACTAGTATTCATAACACTATCAAGAATTTACAGGCTTAAAACTTCTAATTTTATAACTTATGCTTACAGTTTACTTTACTAATTAATTATATTTAATAAATGTCACTTTCAAACTAAAGATGATTTTTTTACTCCAATATAAATATTTTGCATCGCTCTCCAAAAAGGCTTTTTTGAATGTTCATATATCCGATGTGCCCCTTCATTTTCATTCTTGTGTAAGGATCTGATAAATAATTCAAAATGGGACAATATTAAACAGGAACAATCTCGATGCCATTGCTTTGCAAAGCAAGTGTCTGTATAGTCTTTAAAGAATGACTTTACAAGAAACAACACATATATGCATCACTAAATATTACCAAGGAAAGCAGTAGGCATAAGTGCATGACACTTCCAAGTAATACTGGAATGCATCACTTAAAATTTCTTATAAACATCAGTAATACTGACAAGATGTCCATTCCTCAAGTGTAAAACTAAAGAAATGATATACTTTGGGTCCAGTCAGTCTGCCGATGCAGCATCGTAGCAGAACACGGATACTAATTTATCTATTCATAGAATAGTTTAAATAAGATCACTGCCCTACTTCAGAGACTTTTATCAAAACTCACCTAAAAGGTGAGAATACAGTATAGGCCTTCTGGAAGATTTAGAACAAAATTATCTATGTTCCTGGCAGTATTGAGAGAAATATCTTAAGTGATGTGAAAAATAAATCTTGAGTGTTAAAGGTTAACACTAGTACGGTACAATAAAATACCCATGACCTTCATAGTGCAGCCATGGAACTACAAGATCAGTTAATGGAGGGGGGGAGACCCTTTTGCTAGAGTTGATTTTCATACTACACAAATTCTGTAATGCTATCTAAAGTTAAGAGTAGCTAATCTCTCCTAACGATATTTTAGTATTTGTTTATATACTGTGACACACCACTCCTGATGGCTTGGGTCATTACATGATACAGACATACACTACCATTAACATTCACAAGATCCAGTCTTCATTCTTGAGTTTCACAGTTTTCTTCTGCATGAAAGATTTCCAATCCTCTTGTTTTTGCCAGTTAATATAGTAATCCAAATGCAAAATGAGAGACTATCACACACGTTTCAAACAGATTCCTTTCGCTTACTTTCGTTTTACTATCCCACTCGCAATCAAATAATTCTCTCCATATAGTATACTGCTGACCTCAAAAGATATATAAAAACTAACATATGATTGTTTTCCTCAAGATTAAAAATATTACAACGGTTACAAATTCAACTTTAGGCGATACCAGTGTTACAAATTCAACTTCAGGCTATAGCAGTGACTTGAAAATTTGAAAAATTAACTATTTTCCATAAACATTAATGCATCCAATAAATAGTAATGCAGACCCAACTTTTATGCTTAGAATCTTTTTGTGGTTAAAACATACAAAAACCCCATTTTAATCATATTTTGAGAAACTTTCGGAAAAAAACCAAGTCTACAAGGTTACTTCAAGGTTTGTGGGTATGCTTAACTTTACATACAGGCTCCTTGTGTACACAAATCACACCATAGGAAATTATTGAATTATGTTTCTCTTACTGCTTGCCATGGCTTCAGAGCTTTTGACATGCTTCTGAATTAATACTTTGTACACCTTCCTTCTCAGTGTTTAGTTATACTACTAAAAGCATAAAACCTAATTCAGAGACGATTGTAAATGTACTTATAATTGGGGAATCACGAGAGGCATATGATCGGTGGAAAAAAGTATATATAGATTTGACTTGGAATAATTTCGGAGAAACCAAATACTGTACAACCATTTCCTCTGGTAAAGATTGGAATCTCTCAACACAAAAGGAGACTATTTAAGCCACAATGTTGAGAAGAGAGTAAAGATAAAAAAAAATATCCTCTGAAGAGGAATACCATTTGACCAAAAAAGAAACCATTTCAGGTAAAACTCAATGACATGAATGCTGGCCAAACCCCATATCTGCCTTCTTTAGTTAAAATGTTATTTTGATAATAAAATAAATTTTTTAATATACTTACCCGGTGATTATATAAGCTGCAGCTCTGCTGCTCGACAGAAAACTCTACGTTAAAAATCCGCCAGCGATCGCTATGCAGGTAGGGGGTGTACTTCAACAGCGCCATCTGTCGTGCAGGTACTCAGTACTCATTGTAAACAAAGAACTCAATTTTCTCCTCGGTCCACTGCGTCTCTATTGGGAAGGAAGGGAGGGTCCTTTAATATATAATCACCGGGTAAGTATATTCAAAAATTTATTTTATTATCAAAATAACATTTTTCAATATTTAACTTAGCCGGTGATTATATAAGCTGATTCACACCCAGGGGGGTGGGTAGAGACCAGCAATAAATGTTTACATTATTATGAGCTAAGGATTTTTTATTTCATTTTAGCAGTTATCAAAATAACAAACATAAAATAAATAAGTACCTGGTAAGGAAGTCGACTTGAACAATTACTCTGCCTTTTTAAGTACGTCTTCCTTACGGAGCCTCGCGATCCTCTTAGGATGCTGATCGACCCCTAGGAGCTGAAGTATCAAGGGTTGCAACCCATACTACAGGACCTCATCAAAACCTCTAATCTAGGCGCTTCTCAAGAAAAGAATTTGACCACCCGCCAAATCAACCAGGATGCGAAAGGCTTCTTAGCCTTCCGGACAACCCAAAAACAACAATAAAAACATTTCAAGAGAAAGATTAAAAAGGTTATGGAATTAGGGGAATGTAGTGGTTGAGCCCTCACCCACTACTGCACTCGCTGCTACGAATGGTCCCAGGGTGTAGCAGTTCTCGTAAAGAGACTGGACATCTTTAAGATAAAAAGACGCGAACACTGACTTGCTTCTCCAATAGGTTGCGTCCATTATACTTCGCAGAGATCTATTTTGTTTAAAGGCCACTGAAGTTGCGACAGCTCTAACTTCATGTGTCCTTACCTTCAGCAACGCTTGGTCTTCCTCACTCAGATGGGAATGAGCTTCTCGTATTAACAGTCTGATAAAATAGGATAAAGCATTCTTTGACATAGGCAAAGATGGTTTCTTAACAGAACACCATAAAGCTTCTGACTGTCCTCGTAAAGGTTTAGTTCGTCTTAAATAGAACTTAAGAGCTCTAACAGGGCATAAGACTCTTTCTAGTTCATTTCCAATCATATTTGATAGGCTTGGAATATCGAACGATTTCGGCCAAGGACGAGAAGGTAGCTCGTTTTTGGCTAGAAAACCAAGTTGTAAAGAACATGTAGCCGTTTCAGATGAAAATCCGATGTTCCTGCTGAAGGCGTGAATCTCACTGACTCTTTTAGCTGTGGCTAAGAAAACCAGGAAAAGAGTCTTTAAAGTGAGATCTTTAAAGGAGGCTGATTGAAGCGGCTCGAACCTTTCTGACATGAGGAATCTTAGTACCACGTCTAAATTCCAACCAGGTGTAGCCAAACGACGCTCCTTCGTGGTCTCAAAAGACTTAAGGAGGTCCTGTAGATCTTTGTTGTTGGAAAGATCCAAGCCTCTGTGACGGAAGACTGATGCCAACATGCTTCTGTAACCCTTGATAGTGGGAGCTGAAAGAGATCTTTCTTTCCTCAGGTATAAAAGGAAGTCGGCTATTTGAGTTACAGAGGTACTGGTCGAGGATACTGATACTGACTTGCACCAGTTTCGGAAGACTTCCCACTTCGATTGGTAGACTCTAAGAGTGGATGTCCTCCTTGCTCTAGCAATCGCCCTGGCTGCCTCCTTCGAAAAGCCTCTAGCTCTCGAGAGTCTTTCGATAGTCTGAAGGTAGTCAGACGAAGAGCGTGGAGGCCTTGGTGTACCTTCTTTACGTGTGGCTGACGTAGAAGGTCCACCCTTAGAGGAAGAGTTCTGGGAACGTCCACTAGCCATCGAAGTACCTTGGTGAACCATTCTCTCGCGGGCCAGAGGGGAGTAACTAACGTCAACCTTGTCCCTTAGTGAGAGGCGAACTTCTGCAGTACCTTGTTGACAATCTTGAACGGGGGGAATGCATAAAGGTCTAGATGTGACCAATCTAGGAGAAAGGCATCTATATGAACTGCTGCTGGGTCCGGGATTGGTGAGCAATATATTGGGAGCCTCTTGGTCATCGAGGTTGCGAAGAGATCTATGGTTGGCTGGCCCCAGGTGGCCCAAAGTCTCTTGCACACATCCTTGTGTAGGGTCCATTCTGTTGGAATGATTTGTCCCTTCCGACTGAGGCAATCTGCCATGACATTCAAGTTGCCTTGGATGAACCTCGTTACTAGAGAAATGTTTAGATCTTTTGACCAGGTGAGGAGGTCCTTTGCGATCTCGTACAACGTCATAGAGTGGGTCCCTCCTTGCTTGGAGATGTACGCCAAAGCCGTGGTGTTGTCCGAGTTCACCTCCACCACTTTGCCTTGAAGGAGAGACTTGAAGCTTTTCAAGGCCAGATAAACTGCCAGTAGCTCCTTGCAGTTGATATGCAATGTTCTTTGACTCGAGTTCCAAGTTCCCGAGCATTCCCGACCGTCTAATGTCGCGCCCCAGCCCGTGTCCGATGCGTCCGAGAAGAGAACGTGGTTGGGAGTCTGAACAGCCAGGGGCAGACCCTCTCTGAGGCTGATACTGTCCTTCCACCAAGTCAGGGAAGACTTCATCTTCTCGGAAATGGGGATCGAGACCGCTTCTAGCGTCTTGTCCTTTTTCCAGTAAACAGCTAGGTGATATTGAAGAGGACGGAGGTGTAGTCTTCCTAACGATACGAACTGTTCCAGGGATGATAGTGTCCCTATCAGACTCATCCACTGCCTGACTGAACATCGTTCCTTCTTCAGCATGTTCTGGATGCATAACTGGGCTTGACTTGTTCTGGGGGCCGACGAAAAGCCCGAAAAGCTTGACTGTGAATCTCCATCCCTAAATACACAATAGTTTGGGATGGGACCAGTTGAGACTTTTCCATATTGACCAGGAGACCCAATTCCTTGGTCAGACCTAGAGTCCACTTTAGATCCTTCAGACAGCGACGACTGGAAGAAGCTCTTAGAAGCCAGTCGTCCAAATAGAGGGAGGCTCTGATGTCCGCTAAATGAAGGAATTTGGCTATATTCCTTATCAGCCTCGTAAACACAAGAGGAGCTGTGCTTAGGCCAAAGCACAGGGCTTGAAACTGGTAGACAACCTTTTCGTAAACGAATCTCAGAAAAGGTTGGGAGTCTGGGTGGATGGGGACGTGAAAGTATGCGTCCCTTAGGTCTAAAGAGACCATCCAGTCTTCCTTTCTGACCGCTGCTAGAACGGACTTTGTGGTCTCCATGGCGAACGTCTGCTTTGTGACAAAGACATTCAGCGCACTGACGTCTAGCACCGGCCTCCACCCTCCTGTCTTCTTTACCACTAAGAAGAGACGGTTGTAGAAGCCCGGGGTTTGATGGTCCAGGACTTTGACTACCGCTCCCTTTTCTAGCAAGAGAGACACCTCCTGTTTCAATGCTCGTCTCTTGTCTTCCTCTCTGTACCTGGGAGAGAGATCGATGGGAGACGTTGCTAGAGGGGGTTTTCGTACAAACGGGATCTTGTACCCCTCTCTGAGCAACTTCACAGATTGTGCATCTGCGCCTCTCTTCTCCCAGGTCTGCCAGAAGTTCTTGAGTCTGGCTCCCACTGCTGTCTTAAGAAGGTGGCAGTCAGACTCTGCCTTTAAAGGACTTGGTTCCTTTCTTCTTCCCACGTCTCCCTTCGGCACGAGCACCTCCTCTGCTGGAGGCTCTGCCACGAAAGGGCGGAATAAATCTGGACGCTGGAGTGTCCATCCTGGGTCTTGACAAGGTAGGCAAAGGGGTGGCTTTGCGGGCAGAGGACGCAACCAGGTCATGGGTGTCCTTCTGAATCAAAGAAGCAGCAATCTCCTTAATCAAGTCCTCTGGAAAAAGGCACTTAGAGAGAGGAGCAAACAGAAGTTCTGATCTTTGACACGGTGTCACTCCAGCTGACAGGAAAGAGCAAAGGTTCTCACGCTTCTTGAGGACCCCGGATACGAACGAAGCAGCAAGCTCACTAGATCCGTCACGTATGGCCTTGTCCATGCAGGACATGATGAGCAAGGAAGATTCCTTGTCAGAAGGGGAGATCTTCCTGCTCAAAGCTCCCAGACACCAGTCCAAAAAGTTGAAGACCTCGAAGGCTCTAAATACTCCTTTCAACAGATGGTCTAGGTCCGAAGGTGACCAGCATATCTTAGAGCGTCTCATGGCTAGCCTGCGGGGAGAGTCTACAAGACTTGAGAAGTCGCCCTGGGCAGAGGCAGGAACTCCCAAGCCGAGAACTTCTCCCGTGGCATACCAGACGCTCGATCTGGAAGAGAGTTTAGCAGGGGGAAACGTAAAGGCTGTCTTCCCTAGACTCTTTTTGGACTGCATCCAATCTCCTAAAACTCGTAAAGCTCTCTTGAACGAGCGTGCGAGGACGAGTTTCGTAAAGGCAGGCGAGGATGACTGCGTACCTAAAGCAAACTCTGACGGAGGAGAGCGTGGAGCCACAGACACAAACTGGTCCGGATACATCTCTTTGAACAGAGCAAGAACTTTTCTTAAGTCCAAAGAGGGTTGCGTGGTCTTGGGCTCGTCAAGGTCCGAATGTGGTTCATCAACGTGTGCCGCATCGTCATCATCAGAGAGTCCATCATCCGAGAATTGAGGAGGAAGCGGCAAAGGAGTAGGTATCGGCTGGTCAGCTGAGTCCGGTCGCACGGGTGCACGCGTGACTGAACCAGACGCAACGTCATGGAACTGTTGCCCAGTCTGTGAGCTGGCAACAACCATAGCAGCGCGGGGACGCACAGCGTCTACTCCAGACTGTCTAGTCTGATGTGGGCGAGCAGAGGCAACCACACTGGGTTGCGGAGGTTGACGCACCGCGTCAAAACAAAACAACTTTGACGGTTGTTGTACCTCGCGAACGTCAACGGAAGGTTCCGTGCGTCGCTGAACGTCAACATGCGGCTGGCAGGGTACACTGGAACGCATGGGTGGCGGGACTCTCTCAGCTGGAGTGCGCAAGAAGGTCGCCTCAGCGTCCACAGGACGCACAACCGTAGTTGGTTGTAGGTAAGAGGTTGGTGCAGCAGCAACCTTCTCCGCACGAAAGTCCTGCATCAGAGACGTTAACTGATACTGCATGGTCTGCAGCAAAGACCACTTAGGGTCTACAGGAGCAGGTGCGGCGACAGACGGTGTGACTGCCTGAGGCGGTACCGCTTTGCCTCTCTTAGGAGGTGAGCAGTCATCGGAAGACTGCAGCGAGTCCGAACTGACCCAGTGGCTACAACTGGGCCGTTGGACTTGCGCGGAAGGGACCGACTTGCGCTTAAGAGGTCGTGAGACCTTGGTCCATGGTTTCTTACGAGAAACCTCTTCCGCAGACGAGGAATAAATGGGCTCTCTCGTCTCTGTGTGGGTGGGGCGATCTTGGGTAGATACGCCCGAAACCACGGAGAGAACGTCTGTTCGCTGATTAAAGCCTCTCGAACCCTTTGGTCGTACGACATTGCTTCTCTCCTGGACTTGGGAGCTTGCAAGAGGTCCCGGACTAGGAGGACGACAAGCACGAACAGACGAACCCTCAAGCGCAACACTATCCACAACACTATCACTCACTTTATCACTTCCCACTGCACTCTTACACTTCAGCTCCTTGACGTCCGCCATGAGCTGGTTACGGTCACTAGCCAAGGACTCGACTCTCACCCAGAGCTTGGATGGCACGCATCATATCTGCCATCGAAGGTTCCTGAGTGCCAGAAGGGGGATTAGGAGCAACCACTACAGGGGAAGGAATAGGTTGTGGGGCATGAGGAGAGGAAAAATCAACGGAACGAGATGAACTTCTCCTGACTCTATCTCTCTCTAGCCTACGTGTATATTTCTGGAATTCGATAAAATCGAATTCCGAAAGCCCAACGCATTCCTCACATCGATCTTCCAATTGACAGGTTTTATCCCGACAATTGGAACAAACGGTGTGAGGATCGAGAGGCCTTCGGAAGACGCCTTGAACAGTCCCTAGCATTTCACTTCCTGAATTTAGGGACTTGAGAAAGGTCAGCCATTTTGAATTGGTCAAAGGGGAATTCAAAAACTATCCAAAGTCATCAACAAATAATCCGATATCAAAAAAAGAATGCAAGGATTTATTGAAGAGAAAGCCTGCACAGCGAAAGCTCAAAACTAGAAACGTGTACTTCACCAAATAGTTGTGAAAACAAATCCAGTTAGCAACAGCGAATTAGTAGGTCTTGCCGGTAGCACGACAGAGAGAAAATTGAGTTCTTTGTTTACAATGAGTACTGAGTACCTGCACGACAGATGGCGCTGTTGAAGTACACCCCCTACCTGCATAGCGATCGCTGGCGGATTTTTAACGTAGAGTTTTCTGTCGAGCAGCAGAGCTGCAGCTTATATAATCACCGGCTAAGTTAAATATTGAAAAATTAACAGTTCATGCTCTGCTTGAATAAGACCCCTATCGCTCACTGTTCCACATGAAAATGGAACCCTTTAATCTGATGTGTTTGGCAGGAACTCACTCACATAACACATCAAGAAATGTCATCTTCACTGCTGTTTTCCTTAAGCTAACTAGAAGTATTACGAAGCTGCAAAATTACGAGACTTTTACATAACCTTGATGCTTCTGCAATATACAGTACACCCAATCTGTATTTTTTTTCTGTTTTTTGTAGTGTCATTTCTAGCCCATAACCAGATTCTTTGTTTTTGTTTTTCAAATTATCTTGGATAGGGTCTTTCTATGCATGTTGGAAAATTAGTGGTATCTTTAGTTCCCCCAATTACTCTGCCCAATTCGTATAATCCCCTCCTTAAGTTTTGAGCATTTCTCGTCAAAGCATCTGAATGCATATACACAGTCATCAACCCGAGTTTCAGTTTGACAATTGCATAATGGCCTTAGTGCTTGCGATGTTCTTTTTTTTTATGTTCCAATGGTGTACAAATATCCCTAGATTCATGTCAAGGTCATATGAATTTCCTTGACTTTGGTACTGCCTTTGATAGTGTTAAGATGTCCGTTGTCAAACTTAAAAAAGATACGAGTTGGTGGTTAATATCCAATGTATTATTGTAATGAAATTTTAATTACAAGAATGCAGAGTAGCTCTTCATTGGTACAGCAAAGTGACCGCAAGAATGTAATCTCGTGTTCCTCTAGGTAGTGTTTTGGCCCTTTGATTTTTATAATACACATATATACATGTGATTTGACCCTCAAACATGCTTGCTGCATATGCAGATGATGCACCTTTTTGCAGCAATCCCATCTGTGTGTAGAACTGAGGTTGCTAAAACTTTTTAAAAGATCTATCTAAAATTAGTGCATGATGTTAATTTTGTTGGATTAAGTTAGAACCCTAACAACATTCAAAAGTATGTTAATAAATCTTGGACACTGGATCGTCCCCACAGATATTTTCAACAAATAATATTTTTCTTACTACATGCAGTCATTATTTCTTAACTGCAAAATAACTTTTGAATAGGCTATTCTCCTGTCTGATTTTAAGTTGCTGACTCTCATCTTAATATGTTTGACAAAAACTTGTGGCCTATTAAATTATGTATCCCTAATCTAAACACTGATCTCTAGCACAATCATTCAGTTTGTTCTTTGCAAATATTAGCACAAGATTTTTGTAATTCAGACCATTCTTTGCATCAATTAATAATAAAATCCTCTTTCCTTTTCCACTTGTTGAAACATTTCACTTCCATACCAGTAAATGTTATGAAATATTACTTACCCAAAATAGATACTTTGGACAAAAATTCTTCATACATTTTCCTCTTCCTTATGGTAGAACCCATGAGGATACGTCTGTAAGAATCTCTGTCTATTCCCCAGAGCTTTGTGTCTGTTTTGGCCTTGACTGTAGCTTGCCTTGGTGTTCCATAAATGAGTGCCAGCTCACCAAAGCTTCCACCATCACTAATGCTCGTCACATGTTCGCCATTCACAAAAATCTGTCGATAGAATTTATACATATTTTAATTAGGATAAAATTCTAGGACTAAACTTGCTAAGGCAAATACTTTGGCTTAATACACAGAGACCAAGAAATCGTCCTGAAAATTAGTTTGTTATCCTAACTTTAAAAGGACAAGAAATCTTCATGAAAATTAGTTT
>NC_090730.1:166261224-166263929 GCF_036898095.1 Palaemon carinicauda
AAATTACTTTACGCGCTGTTTTCCTGATCCTATCACACAGGGGAAACCTACACATTACAGGATCTAAAAGATCAGTTTATCGTATACATTCTTAGGTATTTAACGTGTCACAGCATTTTAAGCGTTTATTGGCAAATCCACATTATCGAAACACTCAAGAGAACAAGAAAGTCTTTAGTTTCTTCTTGAAAGTCTTATTATCTCCAGTCTTTTGTATGTCCAGTGGGCTGCAAGTTTGAAAATTCTATAAGCTACTGTACAGTCGACATTTGGCTCTAATAACTGGAAACCATCAGTCACTATTATCGTGTCTACGCAATTTGTTGGTTGCAAGATGTGTAGTAATTCTCTTAGATATTTTGGACTGAACAAAGTCAACCATAAATTCTGTAGGACAGCAAACCTTGTCTTGAACTGCACCTCTCGTTAAAGTCATATTTTTCAAATTTATCAATGTTCATAATTTTACACATACAATATTTTCGGATTTCTCAAAGAACACCAAAGGATTCAATTAGATTTCGCTAGTCGTATCTTTAGCTTTTGAATCAATACTTCTCCATTCATCATACACACACACACACACACACACACATATATATATATATATATATATATATATATATATATATATATATATATATATATATATATATATATATCTATATATATATATACATATATACACAATATTATTTGGATTGAGAAAGTCAGACAAGTGACGAAAGGACAGAGATGGTTTAATCCAGTTAGTGGGCGAGAGGATCACGAGCTTGTTAATAAACATTAATCAGAAATGCTTAAAAGTATACATACGCAACATACATGAACCTAGAAAAAGCTGACGTTAAGAATCAAGAGGAGGGAATTTAGTGTGAGGTATTCGTGGAATTTGGGTCATAAGACCTGGAACTTGGGTCGAGGTCATTCTGGAAAGTTCAAAAGGATGGAAATTCCTGTTGCATTTTGAAGATGAAAGTCAATAGGCTCGAGGGACTATATATGGAAGGAACGTGGAATGTAGGTAAATTAAAGGGACATTTAATGGGTGTGCTTAGGGGTCAAGGTGACTACGTAGACTCTTCAGTAATGATTATATGGTTCACGAAGGCTTGCTTCACACGAGAGGATTTTTTCCGTGCGGAAATATATCCACTCGTTAGGAGGTATGTCTTCACACGAGAGGATTTTTTTCCGTGCGGAAATATATCCACTCGTTAGGAGGCATGTCTTCACAGGAGAGGATTTTCCCAGAGCAATCTAGTAGTTTCTATAAGCCACTAGACTGGAACCATGCTAGTATATCACTACCGCTCGGAAATTTTTCGCGCGGACAGTGTGTGTGGAAGGGCCTCACTGATACTCATTGATATCTAATTCGCGCGGGAAAAAAACGCACTGTATCAATCCTCTCATAGGAAGCGAGCCTAATGACACTACATTAAAGTTATGGATGGATTGATACGAACTATCAAAAGCAGGACTGAATGTAAGTATGAAATCGAGGAATTAGAAAAAAAATATAGATTCTGAATAGTTAATGTTTTTAGATGATTCTGTGCTGATAAAAGCTGGTAAATTTTTCCAAGAGAGTTGAGAGTAAATGTAATAAAAGACAAAGGTAAGGAGATATGGGAGACCTACGAAATTAATAAGGGTATATAAATATCTACCCAACAGAGCTTGAAAAGCGACGATCTCCTACATAATAGAAGACAAGTAGACTGAAAATTGAGAGAGAGAGAGAGAGAGAGAGAGAGAGAGAGAGAGGAGAGAGAGAGAGAGAGAGAGAGAGAGAGAGGAGAGAATCCCCCAGCAACCATGCAGTCCTGCTATTGTGTTTTTTGTTTTTTTAATGAAAAAAAAACAGGGGAAAACCTTATCAGTGAGAGAACAAGAGCTTCAGCCATCCATGGCATGCACTACACTACATGGTATCCATAAAAAAACACATACGTGGATATTCATATTATACAATTTTCAAGATCTCCACACCTACTAAGTCTAACCTATGCTGAGAGGAGAGAGAGAGAGAGAGAGAGAGAGAGAGAGGAGAGAGAGAGAGAGAGAGAGAGAGAGAGAGAGAGAGAGAGAGCAAAATGGCTAGATTTCAGAAGGCATTCACATTGCAATGACTAAAGACTGATCAGTTATAATTTTATTACGTTAAAAGAATAATGGGCGAATAGGTTCCGATAGATTAGTTAATATTGGCAGGTAGCGTACGCAACCAGTCAAAAATGACGGCTAGATATTTATAGATACGCGCACAAGCATAAACACAGATTCCACTTTCCCCACCCCCCTTCCCTCTTTCCTAACTACAACAAGGCAGTTTAGTCCATTTGTGGTAGACTGTGGTATCCGACTGTACCTCTCTGGCTACATCTATCAGGGTATGACTACTCCTCTCTCGCCTACTCTGGCATAGCCTACGTTTGGCCAATGCCGCTGAGCGTGACAGATGGCGAACCCTTTCCCCACCCCTTAATAAGAAAGTGAAGAAGACACTTTTCTTCCAACGCGACAATCCTTTAGCTCCCGAATCGATCAAAGTCGGTGCCATCCTTCAGGATCATAAGTCAATCCCAAAGTCCTTGGTCATAAAAGGCCAAGACGACAGGATCTAATGAAAAGGATATATGGCAACTTCATCTTCATTATCATCGTTGATATCCTTCATCGAAGAAATATATCACACGCCC
>NC_090730.1:166264429-166271929 GCF_036898095.1 Palaemon carinicauda
GGGTAAATCTTTACATTAAACTTAAAATATTATTGAGAGAGAGAGAGAGAGAGAGAGAGAGAGAGAGAGAGAGAGGAGAGAGAGAGAGAGAGAGAGAGAGAGAGAAACCGATTTCCCATTTGCCAAAGCCTGTTGTTCTTAACAACAGTTGTACATTTTAATTTAAGCCAGGTGAGAGAGAGAGAGAGAGAGAGAGAGAGAGAGAGAGACGAGAGAGAGAGAGAGAGAGAGATTGAATATACATATTACATATATATTTATATAATATATATATATATATAAAGAGAGAGAGAGAGAGAGAGAGAGAGAGAGAGGAGAGAGAGAGAGAGAGAAGAGAACTACCGAGCTTATATATGCTGACAAAATAAAACATACACCCAACCATAACCATTAACACACAGCATGAGCGGGTAACTGAATTCATTCATAATACCATTAACGTCCAGTGCAGAATAACAAGAGAGAGAGGCCTCTTGCACGTGACCAGAGCGCAGATAGCCAAATGACATCAAAACAAACCTCCTTACCTTCGTAAGGAGTTTTCCGTAAGGAGTTTCTTGTCGCTCCTAGACGGGTGTGGAAAATTACCGTTTCGGAAATGGGAAAAAGTTACGTGGACGGAGCGAGAAAAATATAGATTGACTAAGTTGACCTTAGCACCATTTAAAGGTTTAAGGTCATGAATGGCAGGGAGCAAGGGACAGTGACATTGCCCTATCGAGCAGGATAATGCCATAGAGATTGATCATGTATACATATGATCAGCGTCCAAGCCTCCCCTTCTCCAACCAAGCTAGGACCAAGGAGGGCCAGGCAATGGCTGCTGATGACTCAGCTGATTGACCTGTAGGCTCCCCCAAACTACCATCCTTAGCTCACCTAACCGAACCTAACCGAACCTAACCTTAGCCTAACCTAACCCTAACCATACCACATAATATATATATATATATATATATATATATATATATATATATATATATATATATAACAGAGGTGGTCCCTAGAGATTGTAAAAAGAAGCAAGGTAAAGAAGAGAAGACGATGGAATGAGGAATTAAGAAAATTTGCTATAAGAACCTGACATAGATAGCCCATACACATACGCGAATGGAAGGACACGTCTGAGGCCTTTGTCCTGCAGTGGACTAGTTACGGCTGATGATGATGATGGTGATGATACATATATGGCCTTGGACGATAACTTAAAGAATTGAAATACGTGGCCCACGTATTTATCTTTTTTAAAACGTTTTCTAAATAAAACAGAAAATGTGGCCACGTGTTCACCTTTGTAAAACGTTTTCTGATTAAAACAGAAAACGTTGCCACGTGTTAATCATCTTAAAACGTTTTCTGATTAAACCTGGAAAACGTGGCCACGTGTTTATCTTCTTAAAACGTTTTTTGATTAAAACCTGGAAAACGTGGCACGTATTTGTCTTTTTAAAACGTTTTCTAATAAAACAAAAAATGTGGCCACGTGTTCATCTCTTTAAAATGTTTTGTTTTCAAACAGAAAATGTGGCCAGTGTTTATCTTTATAAAACGTTTTCGGATTAAAACAGAAAACGTGGCCACGTGTTTATCTTTATAAAACGTTTTCGGATTAAACAGAAAACGTGGCCACGTGTTTATCTTTATAAAACGTTTTCGGATTAAACAGAAAACGTGGCCACGTGTTTATCTTTATAAAACGTTTTCGGATTAAAACAGAAAACGTGGCCACGTGTTTAATCTTTTTAAAACGTTTTGTTTAAAACAAAAAACCGTGGCTATGTGTTATATCTTGAAAAAGTTATCAACTTAAAACAAAAAACGTAGCCACGTGTTCATCTTATTTAAAACGTTTTACGATTACAACCTGTAAAAAAAATGTGAACTTTCACAATCAGGCCTCGCGATACTAAAAATAAACAATTAATTACGAGCCACCGACAACATTTTTCACGTGACTAAATAAAAACTCACGCGATCCAGCAATTATCCATAAGAAAACCTTTGTCCGTCTAATTGCAAACCTTCCCAGACTCAGCATTTCTAATCAAACCTCTCCGTTAATTGCCATCGAATAATTACCCTGCGTCTCACTCTCGAAATACACCAGATAATGATTCCTTCCCCATGGGTCTTTTGACAGACTATTCTAGGTAGTAGGTTGGCCAGGGCATCAGCCATCCGTTGAGATACTACCGCTAGAGTGTTATGGGGTCTTTTGACTGGCCAGACACTACTACATTGAATCCTCTTCTCTGGTTACAGTTCATTTCCCTTTGCTTATATACCACACACCGAATAGCCTGGCCTATTCTTTACATATTCTCCTCTGTCCTCGTACACCTGACAATACTTAGATTACCAAACAATTCTTCTTCACCCAAGGGGGTTAACTATTGCACTGTAATTGTTCAGTGGCCACTTTCCACTTGGTAAGGGTAGAAGGAGACACTTTAGCTATTAAGCAGCTCTTCTAAGAGAAACACTCCAAAATCAAACCATTGTTCTCTAATCTTGGGTAGTGCCATGGCCTCTGTACCATAGCTTCTTCAACTGCTTGGGTTAGAGTTCTCTTGTTTGAGGGTACACTCGGGCAAACTGTTCTATCTTATTTTTCTTCCTCTTGTTTTGTTAGTTTTTAAACTTTATATCAGAAATATTTATTTTAATGTTGTTACTCTATTTTATTTTTTCCTTGTTTCCTTTCCTCACCTGGGCTATTTTCCCTGTTGGGAGCCCCAGGGCTTATAGCATCCTACTTTTCCAACTAGGGTTGTAGCTTAGCGAGTAAAAATAATAATAATAATGACAACAATAATAATAATAATAATAATAATAATAACAACAAAACAACAACAACAAAAACAACAACAACAACAACAACAATAACAACAACTCTAAAAAAAAAAAGGAAAACTGAAAAAAGCATAAAACAGGGTGCGGTCAGAGAGCAATCAAGACTTGGCACAGGAGGATGAGTCCAGGGAAATGGATTTCATGTAAAGGGGAGGGGTGAATTGAATAGGAAAGGTGAGGGGTGAGGTGAAGGTTATGGTAAGGTAATTGAGAGGGGTGAAGTGAGGGGGAGGAGTGGAGGGAAGGGGTGAGTTGAATGGTGAATTAAAAGGGTGGGTGAAGTAATGAAGGGGGTAAATGAAGGAGAAGAGGGGTGAAGTAAGGAGGTGTGAATTGAAGGGAAGGGGTGAAGTTATTTGGTGAGGTGAAATGAAGGGGGTGAATGGAATGGAAGGGTGAAGTGAGGAAGTGTTGGAGTGAAGTGATGGGGAGGGGGGAAGAGGTTTAAGTGAAGGGGTGAAATGAAGTGAAAGGAGGGGGTGAAGTAAAAGGAGGGGTGAAATGAATTGGGGAGGTAAAGTGAAGGGAATGGGTTAAGTGAATGAAAGAAGTGAAGAAGAGGAATGAAATGAAGGGAATGGGTTAAGTGAATGAAAGAAGTGAAGAGGAGGAATGGAATGGGTGAAGTGAATGAATGAGTGAAGAAGAGGAGATGAATGGAATGGAATGGGTAAAGTGAATGAAAGAAGTGAAGAAGAGGAATGAATTGAATGGGATGGGTGAAGAAAATAAGTGTTGAGGTGGAGTGATGGGGGAAGGGATGAAGGGGTGAAGTGAATGGAAAGGGTGAAGTGAAAGGAAGGGGTGAAGTGAATGAAAGAAGTGAAGAAGAGGAATGAATTGAATGGAATGGGTGAAGTGAATAAGTGTTGGGGGTGAAGTGATGGAGAAGGGGTTTAGTGAAGAAGTCTTGGGGTGAAACGAAGAAGTGAAGGGGTGAAGAAGGGAATTTTTGAAGTGAAGAGGGACGAGATGGCATAAGTACATTAGGAAGGAGTATCGTTATTATAATGGGCGTGGTATTATGATAATGGAATCAGGGTGTGGTCAGCCATGTAGTCCAATCAAAGATTTGTTTTAAGTAAATTGGGAGTAATTTTTCACGGGACATACTGAAGAGACATTACATGAATAGCTTCGGAGGGTAATGTAATTAGAATGAAATATTAATGTTATTATTATTACTATTACAATGAAAATTCCTCTCTCTCTCTCTCTCTCTCTCTCTCTCTCTCTCTCCTCTCTCTCTCTCTCTCTCTCTCGCGCGCGTACAATAAATGAAAATGGCAACATAAAATTCTCTCTCTCTTCTCTCTCTCTCTCTCTCTCTCTCTCTCTCTCTCTCTCTCTCTCTCTCTCTCTCTCTCTCTCTCATATATATATATATATATATATATATATATATATATATATAATAAATGAAAATAAAATTATAGCCAATGTAAGTGTTCAAATAAAAAAAATAAAAAAGACGAATAATGCAATCTTTTATACATGAAACTGCAAATAATGGAATATCCAAACGACATACATAAAAATCACAATACAAAAAGTTTCGACTAATAGGGTCAATTCATATACTAATTTGTTTCATAAACCCAATTTCATATAGAATTCACCTTCAGTATTCCCAAAGACCTGGGGAATTTTTCTCTTTAGGGTAAAAAACCACTTGGACACCGAACTGATGATTCAACTGAAAGCTATTACAGAATAAGGCTTAAATTACTACCAGATCTTTGCACAAAGCCTATATAACGTTTACAATACTTCCAAAAAGGTAATATCATTGCTATATCCTAGCTTAGGCAGCATCTATAACGTTTTCAACGTTTCCAGAAGGCTAAAAACCACTGTCGATATTTACTCAGACATCGTCTATAAAGTTTCAACGCTTCCAGAAGGCTAAAATTACAGTCAGATTTTGCTTAAACAGCATCTATAACATTTATAACTCTTCCAGAAGCCTATAATAACAGCTAGATCTCTGTTAAGACAGCATCTATAACGTTTACAAACGCTTCCAGAAGGCTAAAATTACTGTCCAGATCTAAAAGGCCCTCAAGGAAAATTACTCAAGTTAAGCCCTTCCAAATCCCCATTAAAGAGAAAACAGAAATCTATACAATTTCAATCTCCATTAGCTTAATGGTGGTGTAGGACATTTAATCGAAATTGCTAAACAAAGACACGAAAGAGCTCTCAATTACTGAAGGTGAATTCCAGTAACCGGTAATCTTTTCATTACCTAATGAAACAAAGTATTAACCACGATAACCACACCCTCGTCGCTACGTAAAAAGTTGTTATTATTATTATTGTTGTTGTTGTTGTTCAAAGGTTTAAAGGAAGCTCATGAATGACAGGGACAAGGGAGAGTGACATTGCCCTATCGAGCAGGACAATGCCCTAAAGACTGATCATTTATACTAGATGATCAGCGCCCAAGGCCCTCTCCACCCAAGCTATGACCAAGGAGGGCAAGGCAATAGACCAATAGGCTCCCCCAAATCCCCCCATCCTTAGCTCACAAGGATGGTGAAGTTGCAGCGCCCTATCGAGTAGGACAATACCCTAAAGACTGACCATATATACAGATGATCAGCGCCCAAGGCCCTCTCCACCCAAGCTACGACCAAGGAGGGCCAGGCAATAGACCTATAGGCTCCCCCAAACCACCCATTAGCTCACAAGGATGGTGAAGTTGCAGCGACCAGAGAAACCAATGAGTTTGAGCGGGACGCGAACCCCAGTCTGGCGTTCACCAGTCAGGGACGTTACCACATCAAATACTGTAAGTCTTTTCTTCCTCGTCCGGTACACTTACATCACCAGGCACCATTCCTTTATACGGCACAGTGGTCTCATTCATGACACAATCGGCGATGTCAATACTATTACTACTACTACGGTTGTGGTGGCCTATTGGAAACGTCCTTGCCTGGCGTTCTGCCGGTCTTGGGTTCGAGTCCCCGCTCAAGCTCAATAGTTTCTCGTAGTGTCTGCAACCTCACCATCCTTGTGAGGTGAGGGTAGGGTTTTAGGGGAGCCTATAGGTCTACCTGCTGAGTTATAAGCAGCCATTGCCTGGCTCTATTTGGTCCTAGCTTGGGTGGGGAAGGGGGCTTGGGCGCTGATCATACGTATATATGGTCAGTCACTACGCCTCTAGAGTATCCTTTTGCTAGCTAGGTCATTATAACTGTCCCTTGCCTGTGCCATCCATGAGCAGCCTTTAAACTTTCATTGTTACCTCATTACAAACTACTACAACGCTCTATTGTTACCAAGTACTTCACCAGACTGCGTTACGTCATAAGGACGAGGGAAGAGTTTTTTAAAAGAGCCATTTATCTCAAAAGGCGACACCCACCGCCTTCAACTAATTTGTATTTCTTGTCCCGTTTATTAAAGGTTTATTATTAATGGACAGCTGTAAACGGTAAACCTCTCTCCTATTGTGACCTTCACAATATCCGGACAGTGCTACTCTCATATTCATAGTCTTTCCTTTCATCGGACACTACGTCTTTAAGGCAGCCTACGAACTGTCTCTCAGAGAGAGAGAGAGAGAGAGAGAGAGAGAGAGAGAGAGAGAGAGAGAGAGAGAAATTAACCTCTATTAAAAGATCTCTGAAGAAATATAACTTCGAGAGAGAGAATGAGAGAAGAAAATTACCCACTATATTAAAAGATCTCTAAAGTGTAACTTCCTCAGAGAGAGAGAGAGAGAGAGAGAGAGAGAGAGAGAGAGAGAGAGAGAGAGAGAGAGAGAGATAAATTAACCTCTATTAAAAGATGTCTGAAGAAATGAAACTTCGAGAGAGAATGAGAGAAGAAAATTACCCACTATTTTAAAAGATCTCTAAAAAGTGTAACTTCCTGAGAGAGAGAGAGAGAGAGAGAGAGAGAGAGAGAGAGAGAGAGAGAGAGAGAGAGAGAGATTTAAAATCATAACTACATGATCTGGTTTGTAAGAGGTTATGTTTTACCCCTTGTTTGTGTGTTTGTGAACAGCTTCCTGGCCACAATTTTACTAGTAGAATAATTAAACTTGCAATGATTAACTGTTATGTAAAAATCTGGAAAAAATACATGTTGGAAGGTCAAGGTCAAGGGTTAAGGTCAAAGGTCAAGGTCACCGTCTAGCAAAATGTCCAATTCATGTAATCGGCCGTAAGTTTGGACATCATTGTCACAGAGACTTCAAACTTGGTTCATATTTATAAGTCTATGAAAATCCACGCCAATTAATACATGTTAAGGTCAAAGGTCAAGTTCGCGCAGAAAAGGTTGAGAAATAGGCTGCCGCGGCGGAGGTCTGCTCTACTGAGTGCCCCTCTACAGTTTTTTTTTTTTTATGAAATTTATACACTGGCATTGAAATAACCGATTAACATTTCAATTAGGTATTGACTTAGTGTAGATAATTCAAGATTTTTATTAACGCAATTATATTGTAAAAGAAATTCTCTCTCTCTCTCTCTCTCTCTCTCTCTCTCTCTCTCTCTCTCTCTCTCTCTCTCTCTCTCTCTCTCTCTCTCTCTCTCTTGGTACTTACCGGACTATTATACCGGCCCCTGAATTGGTAATTTGCAGACATTGTCATGGGAATGAATTTACTCCAGTTAATTCATGTTGGCTTCG
>NC_090730.1:166276929-166294429 GCF_036898095.1 Palaemon carinicauda
ACCAATCAGATAGCAGGAAACTTTTTCCGAGCTAAAAGGGCACCGCTGCGAGTCAGTGCAAATGCGCCTCATTAAAAAAAATTGAGTATACATGCTACCTCCGCAAGTCTTTTTTTTCTTTTACCAGTGGACCCAAGCCATCATAAAATGACGTATAAATATTTAGATAAGATATGCACATACACATACACACAGACACGCGCATGCACGTGAACACAGATTTAAGCCTTCCCACCTCCCTCCCGCTTTCTTACAACACGGTAGAATCGGCAATTTGTGGGAGATAGCTAGAAGCGTCCTTTATTATATAGGGGAAATATTTGGGATACGAGAATAAGACTCAAAATATCAATGTAAATATGTTAAGTGGTGAAATAAAGATGGCGGTAATAGTCAAGGAAAGATATATTTTGCTGACGAAGCAAATTAACGTGACAGAAAAGACGGGAGCTGATGTTAATGACGATTTTACGGACTACCGCTCACGGTGACGATGTTGATGAAGCTTAAAGATCTCATCAATGGATCAGAGAGAGAGAGAGAGAGAGAGAGAGAGAGAGAGAGAGAGAGAGACTACACTTCTTTGGTGGAGGTAAATATGAGAGGGAATTCGAAAAAAAAATGTGTACTGCATATATAATATTACAGGACTGTCAAATTCTTTGAGAGAGAGAGAGAGAGAGAGAGAGAGAGAGAGAGAGAGAGAGTACATTTCTTTGGTGGAGGTATATATGAGAGGGAATTCGAGAAAAAAAATGTGTACTGCATATATAAAATTACAGGACTGCTAAATTCTTTGAGAGAGAGAGAGAGAGAGAGAGAGAGAGAGAGAGAGAGAGAGACTACACTTCTTTGGTGGAGGTAAATATGAGAGGGAATTCGAGAAAAAAAATGGGTACTGCATATATGAAATTATAGGACTGCCAAATTCTTTGGGGAGAGAGAGAGAGAGAGAGAGAGAGAGAGAGAGAGAGAGGCAACTGTCATTCTTCAAAATATAATTTACGATATCATGCGATTAGAACTTCTGTCTTAGTTATTCGCAAACCACCAACCCGAAAAAATAAACTCGTAAACAAACAAACTGGTTCTACTTAGGTATGTAAATTAGCCAGTGGCTGGTATAATTAAGGGGTTTTATAAATAAGCTCTAAGAGCAAAACCAAACAGATATATTGTAGAATTTATTCCTTAAAGTGGTTCGGTGTATATGAACACCACAAACTATTCTGAACTATAGTCAATATTTTTAGTGAGGCAGATTTGCAACGACTCGCAGCGGGTGCCCTTCTACCTTGGAAAAAAAATTCCTGCTATCTGATTGGTTAGAATTATCTTGTCTAACCAATCAGCGATCAGGAAACTTTTCCGAGCTAAAAGGGCACCCCAGCGAGTCGGTGCACATCTGTCTCGCTAAAAAGAATTGACTATAGATGGGCACTCAAAGCGGCAGCTCATTTCTCGACCTTTTGCTCGACCTTGCCTTTTGACCTTAACATTTATCAATTGGTGTGGATTTTCATATACTCAAATATGAACCGAGTTTGAAGTCTCTGTGACAAGGATGTCCAAACTTATGGCTGAATAAGTGAATTGGAAATTTTGCTTGACCGTGATCTTGACCTTTGACCTTGACCTACCAAAACTTGATAATAGCTTTTTACATGACAGTTAATTATTGCAAATTTCATTACCCTACGATTAAAATTGTGGCCAGAAAGCTGTTCAACAAACAAACACACACAAACTGGGACAGAAATATAACCTCCTTCCAACTTCGTTGGGAGATGATAATACTTTTTTGTGGCTTTTTAAAAAAAAATATTGAAGGTTCAAACGTAACTCATAAATTGCACTCTACTGAATGCCCCTCTCGTTAATACTAAATTTCAAGGTAACAAATAATTTGAAATAATAAACACGTTATTTCACACAATTTCCAAGATGATGATTTGACAGCATTAATAATAATTTCATCTTTTCTATTCATGACTGAGTAAATCCATAGAGGATTCATTGGCTGGATACGTCAAAGGATAGCCAGTTCCTTGTGATGCGCAGTGGATATATAGCCGAGGTCCTTGCGTCCACAGCCGTAGGAGATGATGATGAAATAGAATTTAGACCACGTCATAACATTCCCATTCTGAGTCACCTTTCAGAAACAGACTTCACCCTTGACTTTTAGGAATTATTGGACAGCCCATTACCTGTCTTCCAATCTCTCGTCATTTGTGACTGCCTTCGCAAATGTAGTTCCAAATATCGATGCTTTAAATCTCAAGATACGACAGCTTATGAATTTTATGACTATCATTATTACTATTATTTTTTATGAACTTTATGACTATCATTATTACTATTATTTTTTATGAACTTTATGACTATCATTATTACTATTATTTTTTATGAACTTTATGACTATCATTATTACTATTATTTTTTATGAACTTTATGACTATCATTATTACTATTATTTTTTATGAATTTTATGACTATCATTATTACTATTATCATTAAACTCTTTGAATAAAAATTTTATTAGTGACCTAGTCTTGCGTAGAATAATGAGTAATTTTTTAGCTCTTTAAACAGGATAAGAAACCTTGTTTTGTTAAAGTTTATATAGTCTATATAGGAAATATTTATTTTAATGTTACTTTTTTTCAAATATTTAATTTTTCCTTGTTTTCTTTTCTCACTGGGCTATTTTCCCTGTTGGAGTCCCTGGGCTTATAGCATCTTGCATTTCCAATTAGGGTTGTAGCTTAGCAATTAATAATAATAATAATAATAATAATAATAATAGTAATAATAATAATAATAATAATATTGAACAAATGTGCATTAGGTCGATTCAAACGTATATCTCTACGGTTCTGAAACCCACGTTTCGTTTATCCCCAAGGTTCGAAAACTTTTGGCAGCTTACTGACAAACAGTAATCCGAAGAAGGTGTCCTCTTTATAAGTATTGTTTCAGGAAGATTCCCTCCTTAATCCTTCCTACAGGCATAAAACCTGATGCCAGAAGGACCCGCCCACGAAGCGCATACCTCCGCCATTGCCAATACATCTGAGTGCGTATTTATTTTCTTCACCTGTGTGTGTGTGTGCGTGTGTGTGTGTGTTAGTTTTGAACAGGTCACCACATTAATGTATTCATCGAGTTAATCAGAATAATTTCATTATCTATGACCGACGAGACGGATGTTAAAAAAAAAAACTATTTTTTCGTAGTTATAAAAATATTTGCATCTGTTGTGTGTGTGTGTGTGTGTGTGTGTGTGTGTTAACAATAAGCAGGTCACCACATTAATGTATTCATCAAGGTAATCGAAATTATTTCATTATCTGTGACCGACGAAAGGATGTATAAAAAAAAAAACTTAATTTTCCGTAGTTATAAAAATATTTGCATCTGTTGTGTGTGTGTGTGTGTGTGTTAACAATAAGCAGGTCACCACATTAATGTATTCATCAAGGTAATCGAAATTATTTCATTATCTGTGACCGACGAAAGGATGTATAAAAAAAAAAACTTAATTTTCCGTAGTTATAAAAATATTTGCATCTGGTGTGTGTGTGTGTCTGTGTGTGTGTGTGTGTATGCCTGTGTGTGTGTTAATATAGAGCAGGTCACCCAATTAATATATTCATCAAGTTAATAAAAATTTAACTATTTTTCAGAGTCCGAAGAAACTATCTAAAAAACAAACTAACTTTTGGTCTTTATAAAAACTATTTTCATCTATTGGTGTGGCATCACAACTACAATATATAACATCGACAAGAATTCGTGTAATTTTCGGGAGGAATACTGCAGGTACACCAACATTTTCACTTATTCATTTGACTTTTCCTCCTCATCAAACTTGCATGACAGCCTGGGTACACAAACATCCGCCTATCTCAAAAGACGTTTCTTCTGAGAAATGTTTTTTTTTCTGTTGTTTCTGCTTCAAACTTTAAGTTCCTGTTTCTACCTGTTTTTTTTTCTTTTTTTTTTAATTAAAATTTTGAATCTGTGGGACAAGAGGCGAGTCACCTCCCATCAAAATAGATAAAAAAAAATTATATGAATTCGTCCGCCTATCTCAAAAGACGTTTCTTCGGAGAGATTTTTTTTTCTGTTGTTTCTGCTTCAAACTTAAGTTCCTGGTTCTACCTGTGTTTTTTTTTTTTTTTTTTTTAATTAGAATTTTGAATCTGTGGGACAAGAGGCGAGTCACCTCCCATCAAAATAGATAAAAATTATATGAATTCGTCTAAAATAATAATGGTCTCCCCCCCCCTTTTTTTTTCGTTTCTACTTCAACATCTAGTTCCTTTTTCTAAGTATTTCTTTTGAAATAATAATTTTGAATATCTGGGGCAAGAGGCGAGTCACTTCGAATAAAAGAAAAAAAATAATAAATAAAAATAAATAAATAAACAAAAAAAAAATAAAAAATTTCATGAATTCGTCTAACAATCACCAACTCCCAATAATGTTTTTTCTCCCGGTTCTACTTAAGATTTAGTTCCTGTTTCTACCTATTTCTTTTTAAATAATAATTTTGAATTTTGTTAACAAGAGGCAAGTCACCTCCAATTAAAAGAAATAAAAAAAATAAGACATTTGAAATCGTCTAAAATAATGTCTCTCAATGTTTCTTCTTTCTTTCTTTCTTTTTTGGGGCTTCAAACTTTAGTTCCTGTTTCTACCTGTTTCTTTTAAAATAATAATTTTGAATCTGACTAACAAGAGGCAAGTCACCTCCAATTAAAAGAGAAATAAAAAACACTTTGAAATCGTTTAAAATAATCACTCCGCAATGATAAGTGTTTCTGATTCTACTTCAAGCTTTAGTTCCTACCCCTACCTATTAAAAAACAAATAATAATAATAATAATAATAATAATAATAATAATAATAATAATAATTTGAATCTGTGGAACAGTCGAGTCTGGGGAATAGGAGAGGAGTCGCCTCCAATTAAAATCAAAATAAAAAAATCAACCTTTGATTGTCGAAAATAATCACTGCCTTCCAAAGATAAGGGTTTCTGGAATTCCAAGAACTTCGACCTTACCCTTCAATGGTATCAAACACACCGATAGTGAAGTGAGAAATTGGTGCATTTCAACAAGCAGCAAATACCAACATACTCGTGCGATACTTTACCCTTAAAAAAATGCCCTCAAAATATCCTCTTTCGAAGTTAAATCGTTCACGATACCCTCAAAATATTCTCTTTTGAAGTTAACTCGTCCAAGATGGCCAAAAAAATATTCTCTTTCGAAGTTAACTCGTCCAAGATGGTCAAAAAAATATTCTCTTTCGAAGTTAACTCGTCCAAGATGCCCTCAAAAGATTCTCTTTCGAAGTTAACTCGTCCAAGAATTCCTAAAAATACTCTCTTTCGAAGTTACCTCGTCCAAGATGCCCTCAAAATATTCCCTTTCGAAGTTAACTCGTCCAAGATGCCCTTAAAATATTCCCTTTTGAAGTTAACTCGTCCATAATTCTCTCAAAATATTCTCTTTCGGAGTTAACTTGTCCATAATTCTCTCAAAATATTCTATTTTGAAGTTAACTCGTCCAAGTTCCCCACAAAATATTCCCTTTCGAAGTTAGCTCGTCCAAGATGTCCTCAAAATATTTTCTTTCGAAGTTAACTAATCCAAGATGCCTCTCTAAATATTCTCTTTCGAAGTTACTAATCCAAGATGCCTCTCTAAATATTCTCTTTCGAAGTTAACTAATCCAAGATGCCTCTCTAAATATTCTCTTTCGAAGTTAACTAATCCAAGATGCCTCTCTAAATATTCTCTTTCGAAGTTAACTCGTCCAAGATTCCCTAAAAGTACTCTTCCGAAGTTAACTCGTCCAAGATGTGCTCAAAATATTCTCTTTCGAAGTCAAAACGTCCAAGATTCCCTCAAAATATTCCCTTTCGATACTTCTTCAGGCAGAAGAAATGTTACCTCGTCCAAGATCCTCACACGTCTCTAAACAACGAACACGCTTTCCCATGCCATCACTTTTCACTATTCTTTATTTAGCAATAATTCGTTTCCACCAAGAGTGGGTGCTCCACATAAAAAGAAATCCCCGAGACACTGCCACCTTCGCTTTAGCCAGATAAAACAACGAACTCATACCTCAAGTATGCAAGGAAAAAATCCACATGGTAGGAAATATCAAACTGAAGACCTCATACTTCAAGTATGCAAGGAAAAAGTTCACGAGGTAGGAAATATCAAAAGGAACAAGCTTAATGCATGGATAATTATAGGATTGATTAAAGCCAAAATGGACAATTAACTGTAATAACGACAAAATTTATAATTAGAAATAAGGGAGGGAGGGTGACATCAAAAGAGATTTCACCTACACATTTATACCTTTGTCTTCCTCAAACTCAGAAAACGAAATGTAAAATAAAAACTGTGTGAAGGTGGGGGGGATGCAAGGTGGGTAGCCCCCGCCCCCTTTAATAATAATAATAATAATAATAATAATAATAATAATAATAATAATAATATAGTAGTAATAAAAGTAAGAATAATAAAAATAATAATATAGTAGTAATAAAAGTAATAATAATAACAATAATAATAATCATAATAATAATAATAATAATAATAATAGTAATAATAATAATAGCAATAATAATAACAATAATAATGAAATACGAAAAGGAGATTGCCATCAAAAGAAATATCAGTGTTGTACCAACATACCTACTATATACAGTATACATCTGTCTTCATTTTGTTTTCTGGGAAAACAAAATGAAAAATAAAAACTAGGCGAAACGGGGGAGGGGAAAGGTGTAAGGTGAGTCAACCCCCACCTTCCACCCCCATCTGAAACTGATAAGACAGGTGGGTGCTACTTTTAATTGGAGAGTGCCAACATACCGAAGCGGTGGCGGTCCTATTGGTATTCGCTCCAAATGGCACCTTAGAGGCATTGACACACTCGCTCCCGAGGTACGAATAAAATGAAAATAAAAATAAAAATAAAAATAAAAATAAAAAAAAGGGAAATAGACGTGATTCTAAATGTATATTTAGTTTGGGGTGAGTTTTTTTTTTTTTTTTTTTTTTTTTTTTTTTTTTTTGGGGGGGGGGGGGGACTCGGAGAATTTGTCACTTCCTGAATTCTTCGGGCACCGCGTCAGGATTTTAAACAGTGGGACGCATCAGGAACCAGTGACAAAGGAAACTTTAATTTCCGAGTTGAGGAGAAATGTTTGGGTAAAATTATTCGGCAAAGCAATTCGGGGAAACTGTGTATTTTACACCATAGTCTTTTGTGAAAATACCACTCGATATTAACCCTTTTACCCCCAAGGTATGTTGAACTTTCAAGCACATTTTGCTATATATATATATATATTTTTAAATTGCTCTAACTGCTTAATTTTTGTCATAGAGAGGTCAGGTTGGTCTCATTCTTTTGGAAAATGCCTGAAGTTTCTCATAAAGTTATCAAAAATATGCTAAAAAAAAGTAAATAACAGTCTTTTAAAAGGAAGTACCAGTACGTCCATTGAGGGTGAAAGTTAAAAAAAAATAGTGATGGTTAAATACCAGATTTTTCTAAATGTTTATAAAAAAACTAGCTGTCAAAAATGTACTCTGTACTTACTATCTGTACTTTTATAATATGTAGTGATATATTAAAGAATAATTGTGAAAGATATGGTCACCATCACCTTCCTCGTGAAAATATGTCCCTTTCCCAGTTACTGACGGATTATAGCAATGAAGAGAAAAAGATAATAAGAATAGAAAAAAGTTAATTACAAAATTAACGCCTCTGAGGCAGCAATCACTTTCAATATAACCTGCTTAAAAGAGGGTCTACTCTCGAAGTAGGCTATGTACACACACACACACACACACACACACACATATATATATATATATATATATATATATATATATATACTGTATATACATATATATATATATATATATATATATATATATACTGTATATACATATATATATATATATATATATATATATATATATACATACAAAGACACTTATACACACATATATATACAGTAAGTATATATATATATATATATATCGCACTTAAATAAATAAGATAAATCAACACTAAAATTTAAACTTACGAAAGAAAATAAAGTCGATCAAAATCTAAAATACTATGCTACAGTCCATCTATTCTGATTCTACACTAAATTCCCTACAACATAATAAAGAAGAAGGAATTAAACACATTCTTCCCCCAACAACAACAACATCCGAAAATTATTCCCACTTCATTACCAACTCCACATTTCCCGCAATTAAAGTTCGAATAATGTTTCCGAGTTGGAAATGTCAATCATTTCAACCATTCAAAATGTTTTTTTCTTCAATTAGATTTGGTAATGACGACGTAAAAATGCCCGAATGGTTCGTTCGTTACACATCATTAAATGTTCCGATGGTTCGGCGTTTTCCAATGGGACCCCCGTTAATTAAAGCAAAGATAAGAATTGGCCGTAATTCCTAGAGCAGAAATTGCGCATCAACTGAACAGAGAGAGAGAGAGAGAGAGAGAGAGAGAGAGAGAGAGAGAGTCAATTGATAGAATATTGCAGTATTGTTGAAGTTCAATCATTTCTCAATATTTACTTCCCCATTATATATTCATATCTCTCTCTCTCTCTCTCTCTCTCTCTCTCTCTCTCTCCTGTTGCCTGTTCTCTCGTCTGTTCTCTAGTCCTGTTCTCTGTTCTTTCTCTCGTCCTGTTCTCTGTTCTTTCTCTCGTCCTGTCTCTCTCTCTCTCTCTCTCTCTCTCTCTCTCTCTCTCTCTCTCTCTCTCTCTCTCTCTATTGCTGAAGGCCACCCCGATTTTTAATAAACGCTACCAGCTTGTATAAGCTGAGCTTGCACGGTCACCCAAACTGGCGGACATGGCTGTCTCTCTCATCATGCAATCAAAATGTTCCTACATATTAATCATGGGTCAGTGAACGCACAACCTCGACAGTTTAATTCATTCAAAATTAATTCTCCAAATATACTTTCGAATCATTTAATTAATGCAAACTTTCACTTTTCACGAGACGGATGAGAGAGAGAGAGAGAGAGAGAGAGAGAGAGAGAGAGTGTAAAATTGAAAGAGAGAAAGAGAAAGAGTGAGAGAATGTAAAATTGAGAGAGAGAGAGAGAGAGAGAGAGAGAGAGAGAGAGAGAGACTGAGCGAAAGAGGAAAAGAGAAAAAAAGAGTAAGAGAGAAAGATAGAGAATGTAAAATTGAGAGAGAGAGAATGAGAGAGAGAGAATGAGAGAGAGTGGGAGAAAGAGAATGAGAGAGAGTGGGAGAAAGAGAGTGAGACTGAGCGAAAGAGGAAAAGAAAGATAAAAAAAAGAAAGAGAGAGAAAGAGAGAGAGAGAGAGAGCGTTGCTTAAAGACAATGGAATGAAAATTATGATTTTCGTATCAAAGTAATGTAATAGTAGCAGCGTTAACCGCTCTTTCAAAAGGCATATTCAAATTATCCTTTTCAATACCGGGAATTCAGGAGCTCCTTAATTTGTAGTTTAATCCCGATAGATCCAATTAATGTTACTGTTCTTAAAATATGTTATTTCAATTGTTCATTACTTCACTTGTATTTATTTCTTCATTCCCTCTCCTCACTGGGCTATTTTTTCCTGTTGGAGCCCTTGGGCTTATAGCATCCTGCTTTTCCAACTAGGATTGTAGCTTAACTACTACTACTACTACTACTACTACTACTACTACTACTATTCTACTACTACTACTACTACTACTACTACTACTACTACTACTACTAACAATAATAATAATCATAATCATAATCTAATTCACTGAATTACTATTGTTGTTGTTGTTGTTGTTGTTATTATTATTCTTTGTAAACATCGACCCCACATAGAAGTGGGAAAAGATACGAAGAAGAATCATGATAATGATAATAATAACAATAACAATAATAAAAATAGTAATTCAGTGAATTAGATCTACGTGTTCAAGGACACGTGAACTTAACTATCTAGACACCTTTCAAAACACATCAAAGTGCAAAAGAAAATAAGTTTTTTTACTACCTTGAAACTTGAAAAAAAAAAAAAAACATTCATATTAAAAGAAAGCCTTGGCCGTAATTTGGTCTATTCATCGAGTTACAGAGCGCTGATACATCTTACGTCTACAGACACGTGATGAATTGACAGCCTTGCCCCATTCTAGGTTAAGGTTTAACGAACAGGAAAATGTTATCCGAGCTTACTGACAAATATTTCTATACGTTCGGAAAGGGTTTTTATTAATGATGTTTAATCTTACACATGAGACCGAATTAAAAAAGGATAAGCATAGGATGGAAAGCTTTTCGGTGAACATGAGATTATGAAAATTAAAATGTCACTTTCTCTAGAAAGAAAAGTTTATTACTAAAGGGAATTATTCCATATTTAGCGTAGGATGGAAAGCTTTTCTGTTAACAAAATGAGATTATGAAAAGGAAAATATCACTTTCTCTAGAAAGAAAAGTTTATTACTACAAAGGGAATCATTCCATATTTAGCGTAGGATGGAAAGCTTTTCTGTTAACAAAATGAGATTATGAGAAGTAAATTGTCACTCTCTCTAGAAACAAAAGTTTATTAATACAGAGGGAATTATTCCCTATTTAGCGTAGGATGGAAAGCTTTTCGGTGAACAAAATGAGATTATGAAAAGTAAAGGGTCACTTTCTCGAAAAAGAAAAGTATTTTTTTTACTACATAGAGGGAATGTTTCTCTAATTATCGTAGTAATCTAATTGAATTTTAAAAGTTAAAGGGACTTGGACAGCAAAAAAAGTTGGTGCAAATAGACGGCTAATCGGAGCTGCAAATACTTTCCACTTGGTAAAGGTAGAATAAACTCTTTAGTTATGGTAAGCAGCTCTTCTAGGAGAAGGACACCAAATAAAACCATTGTTCTCTAGCCTTCGATAATACCATAGCCACTGTACCATAGTCTTCCACTGTCTTGGGGTAGAGATCTCTTGCTTGAGGGTACACTCGAGCACACAATTTGTTTCCTTATTTCCTTTGTACATGGCTGCTGATGACTCAGCAGATATACCTTAAGGCTCCCCAAAACCTTACCTCACAAGAATGGTAAGGTTGCAGCGACCAAATGGGCTACTTTTCCCTGTTGGAACTTTTAAGTCAATAATCTTGTTTCTTCCAATAGGGTTGTAGCTTAGCTAGTAATAATAATAATTGCATACTATTGCCAAGCACGGGGTGCACTGAAGGCACTAGGCCCCCACCCCCAACTTACGCAAGTGATATGGAAATGTCTTCGTAATTTATCCACATTGTATTGAATTGAATTGAATATAGGATTTAGGCATTAAGCCAAGCACACATTGTATTGATAGCCACCACTAAATAATACATGCCATGCGACTGACTTAATGACACATAGTTAAGCAACAACCCTTATATTTCAGTTAAAGATATATATATATATATATATATATATATATATATATATATATATATATATATATATATAAATGTGTGTATGTGTGTATATATATATATATATATATATATATATATATATATATATATATATATATATATATATATAAATGTATATATATATAAATGTATATATACTGTATATATATAAATTATATATATATAAATGTATATATATATATATATATATAAGTATATATATATATATATATATATATATATATACATATATATATATATATATATATATATATACTTTTTAAATGTTCCTTCTTGGGTAATATAAATGAAAAATTAAATTAAATTCCATAAAATTACATTAGCGAACAGTGAAGTATTTTGGTTACAAAATGTTAATATTGCAACTTCTTTTTTTTCGCTTTAAATATTTCCTCGGGTTATGTAACCCGAAAATTAAATGAATTCCATAAAACTACATCAAGGGTATTTTTTTCACATTATTAAAACATTTTTCCTAACAATATTCCCTCTATAGTTATGTAATAGAATAAAATTATTTCTATAAAACTACCCAATTAAAAGAAAAAAATATCAATAAAACGACAGTAAACTATATATATTTTCTAAAACATTGAGCAATAAGAAAATACATAAGTAAAATGCTAACACTTTTTAAAGGTTTAAAAGCAACTCATGAATGGCAGAGGCAAGGGAAAGTGACATTGGCCTATCAAGCAGGACAATACCCTAGAAACTGACCATATATACATATGACAAGCGCGCAATACACCTCTTCACCCAAGCTAGGACCAAGGAGGTTCAGGTAATGCCTGCTGATGACTCAGCAGATAGACATATAGGCTCCTCCAAATCCCCATCTTTAAATCACGAGGATGATAAGGTTGCAGCGACCAAAGGAGCTAATGAGTTTGAGCGCGACTCACCCCACCCCTTAACTCACAAGGATGGTGAGGTTGCACCGACCAAAGGAACTTATGAGTTTGAGCGTGATTCACCCAACCTCTTAACTCACTATGATGGTGAGGTTGCAACGACCAAAGGAGCTAATGAGTTTGAGCGCGACTCACCCCACTCCTTAACTCACTAGGATGGTGAGGTTGCAGTAACCAAAAGCCCAACGAGTTTGAGCGCGACTCACCCCACCCCTTAACTCACAAGGATGGCGAGGTTGCAACGACCAAAGGAACTAACAGGTTTGAGCACGACTCACCCCACCCCTTAACTCACAAGGATGGTGAGGTTGCAGCGACCAAAGGAGCTAATGAGTTTGAGCGCGACTCACCCCACCCCTTAACTCACTAGGATGGTGAGGTTGCAGCAACCAAAAGCCCAAAGAGTTTGAGCGCGACTCACCCCACCCCTTAACTCACAAGGATGGTGAGGTTGCACCAACCAAAAGTCCAACGAGTTTGAGCGCGACTCACCCCACCCCTAATTCGCAAGGATGGTTAGGTTGCAGCGACCAAAGTAACTACCGAGTTCGAGCGGGACTCGAACCCTAGTCTGGCGATCACCAGGCAGGAACGTTACAATTGAAGAATTAACTCACAAGGATGGCGAGGCTACAGCGACCAAAGGAACTAACAAGTTCGAGCGGGACTCGAACCCTAGTCTGGAGATCACCAGGCAGTTGACGTTACAAAAGCAACTGTCAATTGAAGACCATTAAAACCAATAGTCCTTCAATATCCCGCAAACCAAGAATGGCCTCTGAACCATCAAGGCTTAATTCAAGTGTTTCCAATTCAATGGTGCGAACCTGGGTCAAGAGATGAGAGGTATTTGACCTCTGTTGACCTCGATTGACCCACAACGAATTCTTCAATAGAGTATCTGATATATTTTTCATTCGACACTTCTATTCCTTTCCGGCTAAAGTAAAACAAATATTTGTCATGATTTATAAAGATTAATATAAACGAAAACAATATTTTCATATTGTTACTCTTATTGTTATTGTTATTGTTATTATTATTATTAGTAGTAGTAGTAGTAGTAGTAGTAGTAGCTAAAACCCTTATTGGAAAAGGACGATGCTATGAGCCCACGGGCTGTAAACAAGGAAAATTGCCCAGTGAGGAAAGGAAATAAGGAAACAAACCACATGAGAAGTAATGAGCAATTAAAATAAGGTATTTTAAGAACAGCAACGACATTAAAATAAATATTTCTTATATTAACTATAAAACAGTTATTGAATAACTCAAACCACACTATAGTCCATTCCTTTTAGCGAGGCAGATTTGCACCGACTCGCAGCGGTGCCCTTTTAGCTCGGAAAAGTTTGCTGATCGCTGATTGGTTAGAATTATCTAGTCCAACCAATTAGCGATCAGGAAACTTTTCCCAGCTAAAAGGGCACCGCTGCGAGTCGGTGTAAATCTGCCTCGCTAAAAGAAATGGACTATAGGATCTGTAACAAATACAGAGCACAATTTTTTTAAAATTATTTATTAATATTTACCGAACACGATACCGAAACGTGGTGAAAGGTTTTGTGTATAGCCATGATCAGCAAAGCTGTACTAGTCAGGGCCACATGTACTAAGCGGGTTTGCTGTGAGCGATCAGACTATAGTCTCCCAACCTTACCAATATGCTGTAGCGAGCTTGATGAGGCAAATGGCCAAACCCCAGACATGACTAAGGAAATGTCTGAGGCATCTGTCCTGCAGTGGACTAGAAACGGCTGATTTTTTTTTTTTTTTATCGCATACGAAAAATAACTTGTATTGAATACAAATACTTCTTCATTATCATTATCAAATACTAGTTTTTCATCATCATCATCATCATCTCCTACGTCTATTGACGCAAAGGGCCTCGGTTACATTTCGCCAGTCGGCTCTATATTGAGCTTTGAAATCATTACTCCATTCATCTTCTCCCACTTCAAGCTTCATAGTCCTCAGCCATGTAGGCCTGGGTCTTCCAACTCTTCTAGTGCCTTGTGGAGCCCAGTTGAAAGTCTATTGAACTAACCTCTCTTGGGGAGTGCGAAGAGCATGCACAAACCATCTCCATCTACCCTTCATTATTACTGGTGAAAAAAAAATATTACCTACCACGAAAAAACGTTAAATCTTCGTAACCATTACAGCCAAGCCGTACAATACAAAAAAATATAAAAGTTAAATTAACCGTATTAAAAGTACAGGCACGGACTAATTCTACCTAATTATTCAGAACTTGGAACTTTCAATTTATGCTCGAACACACACTACGGATCTTTCAAGTGAATTTACACTTTAATACATACTATGGAACTTTTAAATTTACATACTAATTTTAAGTTCAATACTACGACCATTTTGACAGTGAAAATCCAAAATCTCGTTTTATTCATACAAAATATAATACAAGTCAAAGAATCACTGTAATATAAAGAAATTATATAAACAGTCTACAAAAAAAAATAATAATAATAAGGTGACGAAAGTTGCAGACGCATCAAAAAAACTACGGATTGAAGAAGCCCTTCCGATACTAAGTATGGTTAACCGAATGGTACTTGCGCGCATAGGCCTAACAAACAAACAAACAATTACGTTGCAAGTACGTATGGGGATAAACATTATACTTATTGCGTCATCATTAAGGTATATAGACTACCAAGGACGAAAATATCTATGTAATCTATAAGACTATAGATGGTTTAAATCAACTTTGTATATATCTATCTGCGTTTCATTTTCCGTAGTACCTCTTATATAATAAAGAGGAGAATTCTCTCTCTCTCTCTCTCTCTCTCTCCTCTCTCTCTCTCTCTCTCTCTCTGATAATAGAAAACCTATTCTAGCTTGTCATTGCATGTTTCATTTTTTTGTAGTTTTTATGTCATTGTTATCCTCAACCATTTGTATATACGTTTGTTATGTCGTGTTAATAAGCTAGTCATGCCTTGCGCGTCTTTATGTTAAGATCTAGTAGTAGTCTGCTATAATATATATATATATATATATATATATATACATATATATATATATGTGTGTGTGTGTGTGTGTAATATACATATATACACTTATATACACATATATACACTATTCAATAGTATTGAATAACTACGTAGTGTTTAGGCACATCACACATTAATATCGATCTTATTAGTAATAAAGATTGTAGAAATAAAACCAAATTAACTACAGGTAAAAATCCTATATCTTAAACCAGTTATTACTGCAACTCTCCAAGGAGTCAGTAGTTGTGAGAACCTGTTCTTCAATAGCTAAGCCGAGAAATATAAACTTGCCGTAGACGGGATTCTCAGAGAATGCACCCACCAGTATATTCTATGAGTGTACACGACCCGTCAATAATGAGGGTTAAGTATTAAAGAAAGATATGCAAACGCGCAGACGCAGATTCAAGCCCTTAACACTTCCTCCTCCTCCTTTCTGAGCTACAGGCATATGCTTTCTCACCAGGGTGTGACTACTCCACCTCCCCCTACCCGAGGGGTGGGGGGGAGACAGAGTAGATATACGTCTAACAATGCAACTGAGTTACTGGATATATATATATATATATATATATATTATATATATATATATATATATATAAATATAAATATATCATATATACTATATGTATTTGTATATATATATTATATATACTATATATATACATATATATGTATATCTATACTATATTTATATTAGAATATATTATATATATATATATATATATATATATATATATATATCCGAACAATTGTTCTTTATTATACGGTGAAGATACTTCAACATTTATCACGTTCAAGATTATAATATCGTATTTGGCAAGGCCGATCGAAGTAAGTACTCGAAACCTAATAAACCTCATTTGATTAAAGCTATTAAAATACTATTAATTTTAATGTCGAGAAGAGTAAAAAATCTGAAATTTTATAAGTCTTAATTGCTTATGGAAACGTTATATAAAAAATCCAATTACAAAATATAAATTACGATCAATCCTTAAAATTTTCTTGAAAGGTTATAATACCTACATCCTGTATGGGACCACCTGGTTAGAGAGAGAGAGAGAGAGAGAGAGAGAGAGAGAGAGAGAGAGAATGTAATACAATACGCTATGAGAAACCCCCTAACTCCTTAACCACTTCACTCAAATGCCACTTTTAGCATTCCCCCCACCCCTCCCCCACAAGCTTACCTCCCCCTCCCACCAACCTACGCCCATCTATAAGAGGGCGGGATAGTTCTCCTCGCCCACGGGCAAGCAAATAAATAGTTCAGGCGCGAGATCAAGGCTCATCATTATCAACAATGCAATAACAACTCAGAGTGGGATGGATTCGCTGTTCTAGTTACAAATACATTTGCATGGATATGTAGAGGGATACCTCAAGGAGTTTATCTTGGAAAACACCATGAATACCATGAAAAATACAAATACATTTCCATGGAAATGTTGAGGGAAATTTGAAGGAGTTTATCTTGGAAAATACCATGAATACCATGAAAAATACAAATACATTTCCATGGAAATGTTGAGGGAAATTTGAAGGAGTTTATCTTGGAAAATACCATGAATACCATGAAAAATACAAATACATTTCATGGAAATGTTGAGGGAAATTTGAAGGAGTTTATCTTGGAAAATACCATGAATACCATGAAAAATACAAATACATTTCCATGGAAATGTTGAGGGAAATTTGAAGGAGTTTATCTTGGAAAATACCATGAAAAATGCAAATACATTTTCATGGAAATATAAAAGGACATTTCGATGCGTCTCTCTTGGAAAATACCATGAAATATCATGAATACCATGAAAAATACAAATACATTACTATGGAAATGTAGAGGGATATCTCAAGGAGTTTATCTTGACCATGAATACCATGAAAAATGCGAATACATTTTCATGGAAATGTGGAGGGACGTTTCGATGCGTTTCTCTTGGAAAATACCATGAAATATCATGAATACCATGAAAAATACAAATACATTACTATGGAAATGTAGAGGGATATCTCAAGGAGTTATCTTGACCA
>NC_090730.1:166300608-166338108 GCF_036898095.1 Palaemon carinicauda
GTAATATCATTAGTATTAGTAATAACGGTAGTAGTATTAGCAGTAATAGGTTGCAGCATTAGTAGTAGCAGTAGTAGTAGTAGTATTAGTAGTGGTATTAGAAGTAGAAGTAGTAGTAGTAGTAGTAGTATTAGAAATAGTAGTATTAGTAGTAATAGTGGTATCAATAGTATTTGTAGTAGTAATGAATATTAACATTAATGTTGTCTTAGTGTCATTAAAAGCAGTAATAATAATAATACCTATAATAAATATATAATAAAAAATAATGAATACGCAATAAAAATGAATATAAAATAATAATAAATCCAATAAAAACAGTAACTCCCCTGAACACTGGACTGACCTCACCCAGACAAAGCAATGTTTGATCGATAATCCAAAGAAGAGAAACTCCGACCAATTGGACGATATTTCGAGAATAAACTCTAATCTTTGAACCTCTAATTTCTCCCAACAGATGGCGTTTGCATGCAAACGTATCTTTATGTTACCGAGTTCAAATTGTGCTGGTACTTTCATGCAATTTACACGGGGGAGAGAGAGAGAGAGAGAGAGAGAGAGAGAGAGAGAGAGAGAGAGAATTTACAGTAATGTACTTTCATCAAGTTAAGGTAAAAGAAACAGAATGGGCTTTTTTCATACAATTTACAGAGAGAGAGAGAGAGAGAGAGAGAGAGAGAGAGAGAGAGAGAGAGAGAAAATTGACAGCAATTTCCATTATCAAAGTACAGTAAAAGATTGATCCAAATTCCAGTCGTTATCTTATAAGTGGGCACAAATCACATCTTGGAAACACGCAAAGAGTATACACAAATATCTTTGAAATTATCAACCTCTGGAACATATACAAAATTCAGGAGTCTAATTCAGGACACAGCTGGTCATTTCACATCCCATACTCCACTTATTCTAATTATCTCCACCAACGATGTTAGGAGGAGGTTATGTTTTCACCCCTGTTTGTTTTTTTGTGAACAACTTCCAGGCCACAATTTTACTCATAGTGAAACTTTCAGGGATTACTTGTTATCTTAAGACGTGGAAGTGATTCAATTTTGAAAAGATCTAGGTCAAAGGTCAAGGTCAAGGTAGAGCAAAACGGTCGACTGAATTAACACTAACCCTAACCTATTTCAAATGCTGAAATTATTATTATTATTATTATTATTATTATTATTATTATTATTATTATTGTTGTTGTTGTTGTTGTTGTTGTTGTTAACCCCAATTTCGCACATGGTTATCACAGACTTCAAATACACTTACGGTGTAAATTGCTTCTAGGAAAGGCAAGCTGGTTTCGAGAAACAAGCTGCCGTGGCGGAGGTCTGCACTCAGTGATTTTCTAGTACTATTAAGGTCAAAGACGTTGTATAAGCAGAACAAATATACAAAAATACAAATAGGAAGATTTTTCTCAAAGGAACCAGATAAAACATCCCGACGTCAGCACCCTTATAACGCAGTGTTAATAATTGAAGATGTGAGAAAGTGTAGTAGTACAGTGACCAAATGCCAGTAAGCAGTCTCGCTGGCCTTTCAGTGAGAAAAGTCTAAATACTATATGTAGGTTTTTTTAAGACCATAACATTGGCTTACGAGAATATCAGAAATGAGAAAGTGTAGCTTGGTCTTATGAACCAGCTCTCGATAATTATAGAATTCAAATTCATAATTATATTATTTTTTAAGGCTATTTAAGTCTTTAAAACTATTCCCTACCTTGGTTAGCTAGTAAACAGCCCTCATTCTTCTTTCAACAACTTTCCTATCAGCTAGAAAAAAATACGAACGTAATCACTGTCAGTATGTTGCCAAATTATTATTATCATTATTATTATTATTATTATTATTATTATTATTATTATTATTATTATTATTATCATCATTATTATTACTAGCTAAGCTCCAACCATAGTTGGAAAAGCAGGATGTTATAACCCCAAAGGCTCCAAAAAGGAAAATACCATTGTGCTAATCTAGCTTTAAAATATAGCAAAAACAAGTACCTTTACATTATAATTATAGCTGACCCACACTTTATATTACTCTTATTAATACTTGATTGTTCATACTACTCCTTACCAAGGTTAGCTAGCTAACTAACCTCTATCTTCTTTCACCCTTCTCTTATCAGCTATAAAAAGTATAGTAAATAAATCTCCTTGTGAAGTCTGGATAGCCAAGTAAACAAATTTATTTATGAAAGTATTGATGATCACAAACTATAGGAATGGTATGTATTTCTAATTCATACATATTACGCAGTCTATAGTACGCAAGAAAGGTAATATACGCCATCACAAGTATGAAAAAAGATTATAAGTTGGCATTTCAAAACTAGTGTTGATGACAAACTCCACACATCAACATCTAGTGTTGATGACAAACTCCACATGTCAACATCTAGTGTTGATGACAAACACCACATGTCAACATCTTGTGTTGATAAACACCACATGTCAACATCTTCTGTTGATGACAAAAACTACACGTCAACATCTAGTGTTGATGACAAACACCACACATAAAGAAGAACGATAAAAAACGCAGAAACAATGGGAACGAATTAAACTTTAACACCTGAAAGCAGGGTTCCATCAAAATCGAAAGCAAAAAGGATGCTTATAAAAGAAATACCAGCATAATTCATTGACTGATTGGAGTTCGAGTCCCGCTCAAACTCGTTAGTTTCTTTGGTCGCTGCAACCTCACCATCCTTGAGAGCTAAGGATGGGGATTTTTGGGGGGGAACCTATAGGTCTAGCTGCTGAATCACCAGCAGCCATTGCCTGGCCCACCTTGGTCCTAGCTTGGATGGAGAGTGGGCTTGGTTGATCATATGTAGGCCTATATATAGTCAGTCTCTATAACATTGTCCTGCTTGCTAGGGCAATGTCACTGTAACTTGCTGCTGCCATTCATGAGCAGCATTTAAACCTTTTAACCCCGCTCCAACCTACCCAGTCTATAGATTAATTCTATAGGCAATGACCTACCCTACTATGTCATTCCTCTTGAAGAATTGAAACGGTAAATATAGACATTGGGTTGCATAAGACTTAAGGTCCTGGGGGCTGACTCTCGTCCTGAGAGAGAGAGAGAGAGAGAGAGAGAGAGAGAGAGAGAGAGAGAGAGAGAGATGAATTTGCAGTAATCTGTCTTGCTCAAGGTACAACAATAGATTGATCAAAAATTTGGGTCATTAATTTTTATGCGAGCACAAATCACGTACTTGACTGCACGCACAGAGTAAATAACAAAAGTCATGTTCTTCCCAAGTCATATACTTATAGACTGTAATTCCATGAACTTTATAGTAAACTCCTTGTTTTCAAAGACAGAACTATAAATCTCCAGTCATTCTAATTAAAACGACAGGAGTACTGGCCCGCTCCTGAATCTCTATCTATCTATCTATCTATCTACCTATCTATCTATCTATAAATATATATATATATATATATATATATGTATATATATATATACACATATATACATATATACATATATATACACATATATACATATATATAAACATATATATATATATATATATATATAGTTGGAAAAGCAAGATTCTATAAGCCCAAGGGCTCTAACAAAGAAAATAGCCCAGTGAATAGGAAAGGAAACAAGAGAATGAATAAGGAAATAAATGAACGATATAAGAGGTAATGAGAAATTAAAATAAAATACTTTAAAAAACATTAACAAACATCCATGTCTTTCGTCTTACTCCACATCCCTGTCTAATTGCGATGATGTCAGATTCCTGAAAGAGTTCGATTTTTTACATAAAAACTAGAAAAGCACAGAGTGCAAACCTCCGCCAGGACATCTTATTTCTTGAAACCAAGCGCATTAGGGTTAATTCGGTCAGTCGACCTTTTGCTCAACCTTGACCTTAACCTTTGACTTAGGACTTTCAAAATTGAATCACTTCCACGTCTCAACATAACTAATTCCTAAAAGTTTCACAACTCTATAAGTAAAATTGTGGCCAGGAAGTTGTTCACAAACAAACAAGGGGCAAAACATAACCTGATCCCAACTTCGTTGGCGGAGGTAAAAAGCTATAGTGGAAAACAAAATGTTTGCGTACCTCATTGGCCCTTAGGCCCAAATCCTCTGGCACCGACCTAGGAACCCCCCCCCCCCCAAAAAAAGGTCACCTAGGAAACCCCCCCCCCCCACAAGGCCACCTAGGACAACCCCCCCCCCCCCCACCCATCTTCTTGGAAAAGGAGACCGTAAAAATCGACATTGGGTCGCAGAGACGACATATGATCCTGAATTCCTGGGCGGTGCTGACTCCGGGTTCAGATGTGCTGACCATCAAACAAGGAAATTGGTCTGCTGATCGGATTCAGCCAGATGTCCCCCATATGAGAGAGAGAGAGAGAGAGAGAGAGAGAGAGAGAGAGAGAGAGTTACAAGGATTTTGGATGTCTGTCAAAGACTTTTTAGTCCATCAGAGGAGAGACCACTCGCTCTTTCGTAGAGCGATTTACTTTAAGCATTTAGAGAGTTCTTATGATCTTGTCCAACTTATTCTTGAAATCGTTTACCGTGTTACTGTTTACTACATCTGCTGGAGAGAGAGAGAGAGAGAGAGAGAGAGAGAGAGAGAGAGAGAGAGAGAGAATCTAAAATTATCTTTTAGCTGATAGGGAAGATGTGTGAAAGAGCGGGGACAGCTAGCTAACCTACCATGGTAGGAATAGTTAGGAAAGTTACGTATTAATAAGAGTAATGTAGTGTGTTTTAACAAATATTCTCTTTATATAAAGGTACATTAATTTTTCTTGCAATTGTTTTATAGTACAATAATTTTTTTTTTTTTTTTTACTTTATGGTTTCTGGTATTCTTGGCTACTGTCAGTATTTTTTTATGCTGAAGACATCTTTAGGGATTTTACAAAATGGCCTTGTTGGAGAGACCTAGGAGTCTTTTTAGTGAGGTTTGTATCTAATTTCGGTCATATAGACCAGCGCTGGGGCCTGGAAGGCCAGTCAATAACCAGGTACAATTTGGAGAGTCTCGCCAGTTGCACGATGAAGTAAAGAGGTTGAATAGGAAGATATTATTATCATTATTACTATTATTATTATTATTATTATTATTATTATTATTATTATTATTATTATTACTCGCTGAGCTACAACCCTAGTTGGAAACGCAGGATGCTATAAGCCCAGGGGCCCCACCAGGAAAAATAGCCCAGTGAGGAAGGGAAACAAGGAAAGGTAAAATATTTCAAGAACAATAACATTAAAATAAATATTTCCCATAAAAACTATAAAAACTAACACAAGAGGAAGGGAAATTAGATAGAATAGTGTGCCTGAGTGTACCCTCAAGCAAGAGAACTCTCACCCAAGACTCTGGAAGACCATTGTACAGAGGCTTTGGCACTACCCAAGACTAGAGTATAATGGTTTGATTTTGGAGTGTCCTTATCCTAGAAGAGCTGCTTACCATAGCTAAAGTCTCTCTTCTACAGTATACTTATCAAGAGGAAAGCAGCCACTGAACAATTACAGTGTAGTAGTTAACCTCTTGAGTAAAGAAGAATTGTTTGGTAATCTCAGTGTTGTCAGGTATATGAGGACAGAGGAGAATCTGTAAAGAATATGCCAAACTATTTGGTGTGTGTAGGCAAAAGGAAAATGAGCCGTAACCAAAGAGAGGGATCCAATGTAGTACTATCTGGCCAGTTAAAGGACCCCCATAACTCTCTAGCGGTAGTATCTCGACGGGTAGCTGGTGCTCTGGCCAACCTACTACCTACTAACCGTAGTAAAGTAGAATGTTGTAAAACTGTTGCAGCTATGTACCCATGCACTGCCTACAGTACACCATGCAAGATACACTGCGTATCTTCCAAGGACTCATGACCTGCCAAATCTTTCAGGAGGGGGCGTCACTCAAAGACCTTAAAATGACCTTAAAAGTAGACACGCGAAGGCAGAGTCACGAAACAGTTCTGGTAGGAACATCAGGGAAGGTTGTCAATCATCTATACCTTTAAAGCAGCAATTAGGTCATTGTGAATATCTGCCACCCATAGAGGAAAACAATGTGAATAAATTAATTCCATAACAGGAGAATTATATCTACTATTTAATTGAATTAAAGTACATTACATAAGGTAATGAGAAAGTTCATTTGTATATACACATGACCTCTCCAATACAGCATATTCAAAGCTGAAATGAAAACCTTTCCAAACGAGAGAGAGAGAGAGAGAGAGAGAGAGGAGAGAGAGAGAGAGAGAGATAATCCTCAATCCTCTAATGTCCAATAATTGTCGGATGTTTAATGTTCTTAATTCCAGTATCTTTAGCTTCTACAGTGACTATGGGGAGAGAGAGAGAGAGAGAGAGAGAGAGAGAGAGAGAATCCTCTAATATCCAATAATTGTCATCTGTTTAATGTTCTTAATTCCAGTATCTTTAGCTTCTACTGTGCTTATGGAGAGAGAGAGAGAGAGAGAGAGAGAGAGGAGAGAGAGAGAGATAATCCTCTAATGTCCAATAATTGTCGGATGTTTAATGTTCTTAATTCAAGTATCTTTAGCTTCTACTGTGCTTATGGAGAGAGAGAGAGAGAGAGAGAGAGAGAGAGAGAGAGACAGAGACAGAGAGAGAGAGAATCCTCTAATGTCCAATAATTGTCGGATGTTTAATGTTCTTAATTCATGTATCTTTAGCTTCATTGTGACTATGGGGAGAGAGAGAGAGAGAGAGAGAGAGAGAGAGAGAGAGAGAGAGTCATTATGACTATGGAGAGAGAGAGAGATTCTTATGATCTCGTCTTAACTTATTCTTGAAATCGTTTACCGTGTTACTGTTTACTACATCTGCTGGGAGAGAGAGAGAGAGAGAGAGAGAGAGAGAGAGAGAGAGAGAGAGAGAAATTCTATATGTCCAACAATTGTCGGATGTTTAATGTTCTTAATTCAAGTATCTTTAGCTTTTACTGTGACTATGGAGAGAGAGAGAGAGAGAGAGAGAGAGAGAGAGAGAGAGAGATTATCCTCTAATGTCCAATAATTGTCGGATGTTTAATGTTCTTAATTCAAGTATCTTTAGCTTCTACTATGACTATGGAGAGAGAGGGAGAGAGAGAGATAATCCTCTAATGTCCAATAATTGTCGAATGTTTCAAGTTCTTAATTAAAGCATCTTTAGCTTCTACTGTGACTATGGAGAAGAGAGAGAGAGAGAGAGAGAGAGAGAGAGAGAGAGAGAGAGAGAGAAAATCCTCTAATGTCCAATAATTGTCGGATGTTTAATGCTCTTAATTCAAGTATCTTTAGCTTCTGTGCTTATGTAGAGAGAGAGAGAGAGAGAGAGAGAGAGAGAGAGAGAGAGAGAGAGAGATCCTTTGACAATATCAATTTGAAATGGACCATGTCCAACGCTGGACATCTTGATTCTATCGTGTTCCCAAGATGAAAACATGACCGTAAATTTTCATTCAATTTCCCCCACCAACTTCCATCGTAGAAAAGAACAAGACCTTGGAAGGCTCACTCGTAACCCCCCCCCCCCCCTTTAGGGAAAAGGACAGGAGAGGACACAGCCAGGAAATTATAAGGAAATAGGCACAGATGGAAAAGGAAGGTGGTGGTTACTAACAGCCCGAACCCCCAACCCCAGAAAAAAAAAAAAAAAAAACATTCTATTGGTATTTTTCATTTCCTCGTTTTATGAAAAGATACTGCATAGATGTATTTTTTTTATGTATTTCTATACATTGTGTTTGGATCCCTTTCATCACCATCCTTATTTTCAATGTCTAACTAACATGGGCAGAATATTTTTATTCCTATGCATACATTTTTTTTTTCTGCCTCAAAACGTTTTTATCATGACAATGTAAACAATAAAATGAGAATATGTTCATTTCTTTGCATTAACAAAATTAGAATGTTCTTTTTTTTTCTTGCACCAACACGTTTTTATAATGACAATGTAAACAGTATATATATGCTCACTTCCATATCACCTATGTTCCAGGAGGTACATAAAAATCTTAAATATTTCTATCCAAAATACTTTAAACACCCCAAAATGAGAATCAAGTCATAATCAACACTATAATCATTTACCCAAAGAATTTTAATTGTGTCTTGCTTTTATCCTCTTTAATCCTAATTATACAAAAAAGAATTTCAAATAAAAAACGTCAATACAAATGTAGAGGCTTTAAGCAAACTGAACATCACATTTAAAGACACGTAAAATCTTCCAAGATCTTTTTTCTCCATACGTGAATTATAGTTAAATAGAGAGGCACTTAGGGCGAAGACCTCCACCAGGGAAGCTTATTTCTCGACCCTTCGGACTGATTTTGGAAGTTTAGCGTGACCTTGACCTTTGACCTTCCAAAATTTTATCATTTCCGGCTCTCTACGCACGTTTAAAATCTCTGCAAGTTTCATTACTTAACGATTAAAATTGTGGCCGCATGATTAATGACCTGAATTTGACCTTGGACTTGATCTTAACACGTATTAATTGTTGTGGATTTTCCCCCGCTCAAATATGATCCAAGTTTGAAGTCTGTGACAACGATGTCCAAACGTATGCCTGATTACATGAATTGGACATTTTGCTTAACCGTGACCTTGACCTTTCATCTTAACCTTCTAAAATCTAATAATTTCCAGCTTTTTACATAACAGTTCATCCCTGCAAGTTTCATTATTCTACGATTAAAATTGCGGCCAGGAAGATGTTCACGAACACACACAACGGGGTAAAATATAACCTCCTTCCAACTTCGTTGGAAAAGGTAATTATACTTGCAAAATAGTTTCAATGTGTGAATGGACTGATATAAAACTATCACTTAAATCCATTTAATTCACAGAACTTTGCTATGAATGTTGGGCCCTAGGGCTTATTGCATTCTTCTTTTCCAACTAGGGTTGTAGCTTAGCAAGTAATAATAATAGTAGTAGTAATAATAATAATAATAATAATAATAATAACCAGTACGTACTCGTTTAAAAATTGATTTCAAAACATACAAAATATTTATGTAGCAGTGTGCGTAAACAATTTACGATAGACAGCATTATCTTTTAAAGAATGTTGCTGTTATTTACTAAGTTACTATAGGAAACCTAATACTTATCATCTGCATGGAAACTACAGCATAGTAGAAAATACCTTCAACTCTGACATGAAGCATGAAAGTAAAAAATACCTTCAACTCTAACATGTAACTGAAAAGTAGAAAATACCGCCAACTCTAACATGTAACTGGAATGCCCAAAATTCATTTGAGTCTTCACACCAAAAATCATCACTAAGTTAGACTAAACATTTACAATGTAGCGTTCATAACCGTATCTAAACCCCCCTTAACAAAATAAACGGGTAAAATATTAATACTTAAAAATTCAACCAAAACGTACAAATCAAGAACCAGTCAAAATGTTGACTCTCATTTCAAAGGTTATATTTCATCTACAAAGCGTTGACACTTGAAAGTTCATCTATTGTTACCAGGCACACTATTCAATGTTTCTTTATTTCCTTCCTTCACTGGGCTCTTTTGCCTGTTTGAGCCCTAGGCATTATTGCATCCTGCTTTTCCAACTAACCCTGTAGCTTAGCTAACAATAATAATAATAGTAACAACAATGATAAAGTGGGATAACTTGGGATATAAATTTTTTTCTAATTTCCCACAGCATTGTTATAAAGAATGGCTAATCAAAGGCTAGTTTTGGCTTTGTAGCTAGCTTATACACACAGGTAACCTAACATTAAAGCCAGATTCAGAATAAAAGATAATAGAAATTTTTAAAATATTGAAGTGTATAATTCATACCAGGAAAAGCAAATCTGATGGCGATTGGAAACAAAAAGTAAATTAAAAGGGACCGTAAGGATAGTGGTCATGTGGATACTGTGGGAAAGGTACGGGGGTGAACTCGCTATCATACTACTGTATGTAAAAAACTAAGAGATGGTACCATAAGAGATATTACCCCAACCACAAAATCTTTTCTAGAGAGTGAGCCTTCAGCTAAGCCTTAATTTCACAACAAACCTCAGACTAATAGCATCTCACGACCAGGTTAGCCAACACATTTGCAAACAGATAAAAATGAAGGCCAACGTCTTTCCTCCCTACACTAACAACTTTCTTAAATTCCCATGGTCTTCTTCGGACGACACGCAAGAAAAGGTAAAGTCTCTCATCGAGCCCAAAGTTCAACAACGACGACACTTGAAATGAATCAATGATGACTGACTCCAAGGCTACCTCTTCACTCGCCACTAGCAGAGAAACAGATACACAAAGGCATTCCAAAGGGAGAATGTTGTTCAATCATAAGTCTGAAGAGAAAATTTGTAGGGCACACATATCATCCTTGGGAACAAAGTATTTTCGTCAAGTTAGAAGAGGAGGAAGCATCTTGGAAAAGTGGCGAGAAACAAGCGAGTTCTCTGATCCAAAGATCACTCAACTACTACTAGGGCAGTTGGAGTGACCATGTAGTCTTCAAGAAGAAACCCTAGGTGATCTAAATGTACACCTTGAGACAAGAATAAGGTCTGTTAACACCAAGAGCCCATTAAACTCATAAGAGAGATCAATGACCTAGCAAAATTGCATCTCTCACTCCCTACTGTTCAAGTTCTATAGGAAAGATCCCATGAATCCTGGTAGAATACCCAGCTTAGTTGGACCCCTCACCATAGCAGAGGCACATACATTATATCAACCTAACACAAAACTATTCTACTGAGACAATGACTGCCCTGAACAGACTATCTCTAGGAATGAGAGCTCATTCAAAGGCACAGAAGATGATTTGCCATCTTCTGTGTCACTGCATCCAAAAGCAATAAGGTTGGCATTCTCTAACCCAATGCTGTACAGAGAAAAATCAAAGCAAGCTGACAACCACATACTTGAATACTTGTTACTTGGCAATAAAACTCAATCTCCAAAACCTCAAAACTGTAACAACCTCTACAAATTTCCAAATTAATTATCTTCAATCAACACTGTCCCCCTTTCATTCTAAAGAAAAAAACATGATCCTTCTATAACATTAATGCAATAATCATAAACAAAAGCATGCATTGCATACATTGGGGAAATTCACATTAACTATGGACAAAATGTAATACAGTATACTGTATATATATTTTTGTCTTTCATATAAGTAGTAGATAACACATCTGGAAAAACTTACGCCAGACTTGAGGCTAAATATGTCATGCAGCAGTTTCTCAAACATTACAAGAATCAATAAGCTATGTGGTGAACGGAAAAAGTAAATTCCTTTTAAACCATCAACATCAGATATATCAAAAATAAAGATTTTCAAGTCAAAATATACAAAAGGACATGCACATTCTTCTGTTAAAGCTTAAGAATTTAGTTAACTAGATTATCAGAGTTCATACAAACAATTTACATAAAACACGCAACTGAGAAATGAGTTATAATTTAACTTGAATATCTAAAAGGATTATATGACTGACTAGCAACAAGGAGTCTTTAAACAAAGACATGGGTGTACCTCACACAGTGAGAAAGCGTACGAGTACTTGGAAAAGAGTTAGATGGTGAAGAGCTAGATCCCAAAAGTCAACAGGAAACAATCTTTAATTTTTTACAGAGACCATAATCATCTTTCTTCTTTCTCAGTAAGGTTGAAGAGGATTCATTGTGTTCAGATGAATGCAATACTGTATTAAATTTTTTTTAACTCATTTCATCATACGGCCTATAATACTTCGACAGGACTTGCTTTTACTGTACCTCATAATGTGGTTAAATATTGTCAGTTGAAATAAAATAAAAAATTTAAAAGAATAAGAAAAAATTAAGGCATATAATCTATCATTCAAAACTGCACACTAAATTATCAGAGCTAAGAATTTTAAAGAAACTGTTTGCAAGTCAGATTTTGTTAAATTCTAACCTAGGGTAAGCCTAACCTGACTCCCATGCCTATAATTTCCAGCAAATGTTTTTATGTTGAACAGGCTGACATAAGTTTATATATAACATATCTGTTTTGACGTTGTTACTGTTTTTAGAATGATTTATTGTTAATTTGTTCTCATCCCTTATTTCCCTATTTCCTTTCCTCACTAAGCTATTTTTCCCTATTGGAGCCCTTGGGCTTATAGCATCTTGCTTTTCCAACTAGGGTTGTAGCTTGGCTAGTAATAATAATAATACAAAAGTCAAGAAATAGTCTTATTTCATATGAAATTTATATCAGGTTATTACAAATAACGTTTTGCTTACTGTACTGAATGATATACTGTACTGTAATATACAGTAGTTTTATTAGTGTTTTTTTTTTCATCTAATTACAGTATACAAACTTTTGATACAATATCTGAATGTTCATAAGCCGAGGACCTCCTGTACACTTCTTCTGTGAAGGCTTTCCTAAGTGAATGGTTTTCTGGTTTGCTTTATATTATTACTGTATAAAGCATGTCTATCATCTCCCCTATATAATAAAAAACAAGTGTCTACCTATATATAAATGTATTTCCTTCTGGTCACGCTAAGCTCGCCCTGTCCCTCGGGTAGCGAGGAGAGGGTACAGTCATACCTTGCTGAGAGGGGGGTCGTGTGCATGTGCTCATATCTATCCAAATATTTAGCAGTGCTTTTTTGACAGGTTGCATTATTGCATACACTAGTTAGAAATAAAAATAAAACTTTGGGAAAAAAAAAAAAAAAAAACATTCCCTGTACGTGCTTCAATATTTGAGCATAATTGAATCTGAAAAAAAAAGAAAAAAAAAAGTACTTCAATATTTGAGCATAATTGAATCTGAAAAAAAAGAAAAAAAAAAGTCCCTGTACGTACTTCAATATTTGAGCATAATTGAATCTGAAAAAAAAAAAGAAAAAAAAAGGTCCCTGTACGTACTTCAATATTTGAGCATAATTGGATATGCAAATCACAATCATCATCATCACGATGTCGTCATTAGATATAAAAAGCTGTGACAGGTGTGCAGTATATGAATTACCAGCAAAGAAGTCATTGATAACAAAATGAATCAACACACTTTTCCACCCAATTACTTCCCCTTACACACAGCAGTTTCTGATAAGGTAAAAGGGTGCGGGTACTTATAAACAGGATATTGCAAGATACACCAAGGAGGAGTGTTAGAAAGAGCTCACTAATCCAAAGTGGTCAATCAAATATCATGATGAATTTAATTAACTAGTGATTCTATAGAACAAAACAACAAACCAAAGCTGAATAAATATGCAACACACGAAAATGTAGTGCTTTCATAGTGATATAAATTCTGTGGAAGGAAGAAAATTTGGCAATTAAGTGAAAGGTCTCTTAAGAATTCTTTAATTAATATCAGTACCCCACACTTTTGCATTAATATATTAATATAACAAACTAGGCTATAATCCTATTTGGAAAAGCAAGATGCTATAAGCCCAAGGGCTCCAACAGGAAAAAATAGCCCAGTGAGGAAAGCAAACAAATATAAAATATTTCAAGAACAGTAGCAACATTAAATTAGATCCTTCACATATAAAGCAAGCAAGAGAACTCTAATCCAAGACAGTGGAAGGCAATGGTACAAAGGCTATGGCACTACCCAAAACCAGAAAACAATGGTTTAATTTTGGAGTGTCCTTCTCCTAGAAGAGCTGTTTACCATTGCTAGTGTGTTCCTTTTACCATTACCAAGAGGTAAATAGCCACTGAACAATTACATTGCAGTAGTTAACCACTTGAGCAAAGAAGAATTGTTTGGTAATCTCAGTGCTGTCAGGTGAATGAGGACAAGAGGAGAATATGGTTAGAATAGGCAAGACTATTCAGTGTATGTGTAAGCAAAGACAAAATGAGCCGTAACCAAAGAGAGGGATCCAATGTAGTACTGTCTGGCCAATCAAAGAACAATAACTCTCTAGTGGTAGGATCTCAACAGGTGGATGGTGTCCTGGCCAACATACTACCGACAAAAGCGAAGACGCATATCTAACGAGAGAGAGAGAGAGAGAGAGAGAGAGAGAGAGAGAGAGAGAAAGAGAGAGAGAGAGAGAGAGAGAGAGAGAGAGAGAGAGAGAATCTATTTTGAATAAGTTCCATCCATGAACATTACAGAAACAAGATATGAAAAACATGAAGTGTTAAAAGCAAATACTGTATTCATCATACGGGGACAAACCTACTACAGTACTGTAGTCCTAAATTATAGCAAAAACAAATTCAAACACATGGACCTGGATCAAAAATGGAAACAACCCCAACCCTAAGACGTCAAAATACCTTATCACGTTTTAATACTCAAATACTAATATCGAAAGTACTTGTAAAATCAGGGATCACTATAGATCACAATCTTTTGAGGAAAGGGATGTGTGATATTTACAAAATTTTCTATCCACCACAATGACCAATTCTAATATTGCACACATACAGGATAACAGATGACAGCAGGAGTATGTATAACTGATGAAATTCATATCACTTGAATGAAACAAAATATATGATATCAACTTAACAAAAAACATACTTTCCAATCAAATAAGGAGTACTGGGACTAGAATTAACACAAATACAATGCCAGAACTTTTTACCAAATAGGTTCTATAATTGAAAACTGGAAACAAGCACCAACATAAGACAAACTAAATTTTGCACCAAAATCTTGATACTGTACTCAAATTTCTTGGAATCATAACTATCTACAAAAATGTCCTTGTACTGTAGTTTCTATCTGAAATGATCACATGAAACTATATTCAATGTTTATTAATTTCATTTTTACCTCTTGACTAAACTAAAATGCACACCACAAGAATGACTTATTTAAAGTCTCGAACGTGCTTCACGACTCTCCAATATTACAAAATTTTTTCATAAGAATTTTTTTGTATATATAAGGTATTACTTCTGTTTACAAGTAACTGAATAAGAGCATAAAAATTAAACTCAGTGTGAAAGCATTGTATCTGTTTGCCAACAAAAATTTCCCTCCATATGCGCATTTATTGTGGACAAGTACTAATGAGACTAGCACAAAATCAAGTCAAGCAGTGCACACTTCACACATGCAGTGTTCACATAATTTCTATCTCTTTTTCAAGACATTTTAAAGAGAAAAGTAGTCTCTCTAGATAGGTTCCTTGTCAAAATTGAATACCGTATAAATGTGTACAGTAGTAAATTAGAGGACCAAGTGTCCACGAAGTGTAAATTAAGCGCTACTATTAGTGATAATAAACATGGTTCAGTGAAAAAATCCCGATATCCTACCACATATGCTCATGAGGAAGGAGGATCAAGCTGCCACCAACTTTAACCTCCTTCTCCTAGGTAAAGAGCAAGTTATTGTCAATATATTTCTATTCTTTGTGAATTATTAATTTGTATTGCTTTCTGATGTTAGGGGTTATAATTTGTTTTTCGAATAACACTACAAAATTAAAAATGAGTGCTTATGTGTATCTATAAAAGTGTGAAAGGCATCGAGTGAATTTACTTCACTCATTATGGGAAAATTTTTTCTGGTTTAGAAGCATTTAGGGTTGCAAGCTCGCTCCAGGAATGGATTAAACTCTTAAACCAAGGTACAGTACTACTGTACTTGGCAACGTTTTCATAGTTTAAATTAGACTGCAAAAATTTAAGCGAGTCAGGCCATACCCCATTTAAAGTTAGCTATTGCAAGTTCCTTGGAAGTGAGAAAAACCAAGTCGCTCCAATTTTATACACACCACTTTCTACCACTTGGATAAAGGACAACTGATTTACTGTATATTTCCTCTTGACAACACATTGATCATTATAATTACTTTTATCATTTTTATATTTTCTTTTGTCAGTTTTATGTTGTCCTATTTTTCTTGCTCTCTTCATGGATTTTCCGCTTGCGTTTACTGTACAATATGTCAGAAATATTTCTTTAGGGATTGCCTTAATTTATTGACATTTTTCTTCACCAAAGGGGTTACTGCACTGTAATTGTTCAGTGGCTACTTTCCTCTTGGTAAGGGTAGAAGAGTCTCTAGCTATGGTAAGCAGCTCTTCTAGGAGGACACTCCGAAATCAAACCATTGTTATCTGGTCTTGGGTAGTGCCACAGCCTCTGTATCATGGTCTTCCACGGTCTTGGGTTAGAGTTCTCTTGCTTGAGGGTACACTCGGGCACACTATTCAATCCTATTTCTCTTCCTCTTGTTTTGTTAAAGTTTTCATAGTTTATATTGGAGATATTTTTTTAGTGTTACTGGTCTTTAAGTATTTTATTTTTCCTTGTTTCCTTTCCTCACTGGGCTATTTTCCCTGTTGGAGCCCCTGGGCTTATAGCATTCTGCTTTTCCAACTAGGGTTGTAGCTTAGCAATTAATAATAATGATAATAATAATAATAATAATAATAATAATAATAATAATAATAATATACTGCTAGGTTTTATCCACCTTCACTTGTAAAATTTTAAATTTTACATTTTCTTTCCTTCAAACAGACTCATGCCCCAAGTAAAGTAATTGAGACATTCTAATGGTTAATGGTAAGAAGAAAACCTTGGGAATGCCAGAAACTCCTTGTCTTCTCAGTCTAACACTCACGCCCCATCCTCCAGATTGTTAAATTCTTTTTGAGTGTTAAAAAGTCTTCTTCTAAATTTGTTAACAACTACTGCATATATTATTTAAGGGAACTGTTTTTGGCAACATGAACCACATTTCTTTCTCACATGTCGGAAACAGTATTGTGATTCAAATAACTGTTGTAAGGAATGTAAAGGTCTCCCCATTCCTCTTAATGAAAATTGTTAATAATCGTTGCCGAAAAAATCAAAAGTTCCAAGCATAAAATGAATACCCAAGTTTCCGCGTTTAGGCCAACAGTTTCAACCTCCCAAGAAATGTCTCTAGTTTACCTTTTGTAACAGTGGTAGAGCACCAGGCTTCCACTCTAGTAGACATTCTGGAAGAGTTGCCAACCAAACTCTTAGATCTTTTGGAAGAACGCTATGACGGTCCTTCACAGCAAATTCCAGTAGGTGAAACACTTTCCCACTTCTATCATGTTTGGGAAAACCTTCATACTGACACATGGGTGCTAGCTGTAATCAAAGTAGGCTAGCCGATTCTTGCCTCCACTCCCAGTTGTCTTAGAAGCCAATTCCTTATCAGTTACCTAGCAAAGGCTTAGATGTTTAAATTAAAACTTGTGAACCTTCTAGGGACAGATGTGATAGAAGACATCTTACACCATGCCCTGGGGTTTTACAATAGGTTATTCCTGCTCCCCAAACCTTCAGGGGGTTGGAGAAAAATTCTAAAAGTCTCAAACTTTAAGTTTAATTCTCACAGTTTTTGATGGAAACTCCCTTGACAGTTCTACGGGCAATCAAGAAAACAGATTGAAAGTTTACAACAGACCTCTCACATGCATATTTTCACATGCCAATTGATCTCAATGCGAGAAACTACCTTTATTTCTTCAACAAGTCAAAGGTGTACCAATTCATGTGCCTATATTTCAGTCTAAGGACAGCCCTTTAGGTGCTCACAAGGAATATGGCACACTTATTTTGAAATAGCGAGGGATTTTGGGGCCTAGAGTTATTTCACACCTGGATGATTGGCTATTTCTAAGAGATTCGTTGGAAAGGATTCAGATTCAGTGACTGTAGTTGCTTTGGTTACTGGATTGGTTGGGAATCCTGGTTAATTTAAAGAATTCTCTCCTAGTTCAGACTCGGAAGATTCTATAGTCTCCTGGTTCAAACTCTCAAGATTCTATAGTCTCTCCTGGTTCAGACTCAGAAGATTCTATATTTGGAAATGATAATAGCAACAGTTCCCCTTAAGTTTTCTACCAGAGCAAACGATACAGTAATTTCTTCTATTGCTGAAAAAGTTCAAAATGTTGAAGGCTTTGTCGGTTTGGATGTGGATGAGGCCAAAAGCTTCCTCAAAGTAGTTCATTCTGCTGGGACACCTAAAATGAGAGTTCTAATTTCATATAGATCTGCATCGAAACAGGATAGTATATCTAGATAATCTCAATTCCTATAGTGAAAAAACTAATTTAACTGCCGAATTGGTGTGATAATCAAAGGCAATTAACTTAAGAGAGTTTCTTAGGAAATGAAATTACTAAACCTTTCTCTGTTGGCTGATGCTTTAAAGGAAGGATGGGGAGTGACCAAGTCATTAACATCCAGAACCTAGAGGGGACAACGTCAAAATCCCTGTACCGGACAGTGGAGGTGCTGTTAACTTTGACAAATTTAAGAGGAGCAAGACTTCTTCCATAGAATATTCTGAAAAATTCTAACATCTTAGCTCATAATTTAAGCAGAAAGAGTAAGTTTCTTCTAAATGAATAGTCTCTACATCAGTCAGTCTGTCTAGAAATTTGGAAATGGGACAGTCAACTGAACATAGCCACGACTGCAATGTTACTGAACGAAAAGATAAGAGGAGTTTAGTTCACCTACTTCATGGAAGTTTGATGTCGTTACAAGACACGTCATATCTGGATTTTTATGTATTTCCACCATCCGCCATGATTCAACAGGTGATAAACAAGTTCAGGATTCCAGCATACAGTAGGAGACTAATAGCCCCATTTTGGCCACAAAGCAAATGCTTCACAGATGTGTCCTCTGTTGTCGAAGTTTTCAAGAACGTTATGAACGGTATGAAGACTATCCACTGTATTCTCAGAAACAAAAGTTTTCATGGCCTTCTAAATATTTTATTGGCTATCATAGGTTCCTAACGACAAGTCATCAAAGATAATGAAATGTTTACTTTGATTGGATCAAATCTAGGAGTATCAGTGACTAGACCTAGCCTGGATAAATGTCAACTTTTTGTACTTTCCTTTTAATGAAAAGCTTTCAATTTCAGTCATTAAGAGAAATAAATGCACATTTCTTTCTGTGCTAAAACACCAAGATGGGATCAATGTTTCATATATTATAGCAGATGTATTTAGTGCTTTCAGCACTGAAAGGCCTACTGTGGTTGGGTCTATTTAGATGTGGTTTTAAAGAATTCAAGGGTAAAACACTTTTCCTATTGGCATTGGCTTTCAATAAATGCATAAGTGAACTACAAGCACTATCTTCTAAAGTAAGCTTTGAGGAACAAGATGATTTTCTCTTTTTTTTTGTTTTCTTTCAGAGAAAAAAATTATTTTAAGACCAAGAGTTTCCCATAATTTTTTAAACATTAACCTCTTTGGATATGTATGAGGTTATTACATCAGAAAATAGAATTCTTTGTCCAGTAAGAGCTGTTCAGTATTGTGTCCCTAATTCGTGGGGTTAAAGTACCTACTCCTCCTCTGTCCAAAAATGGAAAGTCTTTTCTTGTTGCAGGTTGTCAGAATATCTCAAATAATTTAATTGAAATCTAATGTAAGCCTTGAAGGTTGAGATTCGCTATATTTTTTTTTGGCAGAATTCTTTCTTTGAAAACAGATTTTTAACAGCTGGTCAATGGCGTATCAAGTCTGTTTTTACTAAACACTATCTTACAGAATCCTGGTTTGCTTATTAAGATTGTTGGGTTCTAAGTCCTTTAGGGTGTTGGTGGTGTGGCCTAATAAAAATTTTTTTTAGTTCAATTATAATTTATATATTTTATTTTTTAAAAAAATTCAATTTTTAGTTACTTGGTGTTGGGGATTATATTTACATATTCAGATAAAATCTCAAGGCCTGTATTTCAAGAGATCTTTTAGAGAAACAATCGAGAGTGGAGTATTTCAAACTGTACTTTGAGATAGGAAACTAGAGGGGCACTCAAAAGAGCACAGACCTCCGCCGCGGCAGCTTATTTCTTGACCTTGACCTCAACATATTAATTGGCGTTGATTTTCATACACTCAAATATGAACCAGGCTTGAAGTGTCTGTGACAATAATGTCCAAACTTATGGCTGATTACGTAAATTGGACATTTTGCTTGACCGTGATCTTGATCTTCCAAAATCTAATTTTTTCCCAGCTTTTTACATAACAGGTTAATCCCTAAAAGTTTAATCACTCTATGATTAAAATTGTGGCCAGAAAGCTGTTCAAAATCAAACAAACAAAACAGGGGATAAAACAATCTCCTTCCTACTTCACTGGCAGAGGTAATAATTTTGACTGAAGAGACCTAAAGCCTTGCCATTAACCAATAAATTGTCACACGATTTTACTTGAGACATGAGCCTATGATTAAAATTATGGTCAGAAAGCTGTTCAAAAACAAACAAACAAAACAGGGGTAAAATATAATCTCCTTCTTACTTCATTGGCAGAGGTAATAATTTTGACTGAAGAGACTTAAAGCCTTGCCATTAACCAATAAATTGTCACACGATTTTACTCGAGACATGAGCCTATTAGAAGGAAAGAAAATTTAAATTTCAGTATTTTAGGGATAAACTTCTATAAAACCGAGCTTTCAGAGAAACAGCAATATGAATATCAAGAGTTAAATAAACAAAAGACTGAAATTTATCTTACTATTTTTAAGATGTAGCAAACTTTTGTCCAAGACCAAAGGTCACAGGAGTGAATGTTAATGCAAATACAAATGCTGAGTAACAAACACCTTTCCAAGAGACATATTCTACAGTCTTTGACAAATAAATAAATCTACAACTCAACCCCATAAAATATTATGTAAAATCCTGAAACATACTCTAACTATAGAGTCACATTCTTCACACTTATGAAGTACCAAACGGAGGTTTTTAGATGGAAAGGGAGAGTAAAAAAAATGAATGAAAATTAAATCAAAACCTAAACCAAACTGCCAAGCGAAAAAATCTTATTAAACAAATTGAAAATGAAAATAAAAGCAATACAGACGAGGCAAAAGTTGACACTTTAAAGGACCTATTGAACTTGCTGAGTTTGATGCAAACTGTACTAGGGTATGAACATGCCCTTCAGGGAGTGTTAGTCTATTAGGAGATTGACTAGGATTGTTTCTATTATTATTACAAGCTAAGCTATAACCCTAGTTGGAAAAGTCACTGCCCTAAAATAATATAAAATTTCACATTGTCACCAATAGTAATTACTTGAGACTATTTCATATCATTTAAAGGTTACTCATGAAGGCCAGAGACAAGTGACAATGCCCTAGACACTGACAATATATACATATGATCACCACCTAAGCACCCTCTCCCCCCAATCTGGGACCAGGGAGGGCCATGCAATGGCTGCCGTTGACTCAGCAGGTAGACCTATAGGCTCCTCCAACCCCACATCCCTATAGCTCACAAGCACTACAAGAAACTATCGAGTTTCAGCGGGTAATCAAACACCAGTCCGGCGATCGTTAAGCAGGGACGTTTCTAGTAGGCTACCGCAATACTAAAAAGACTCAAGGTTTTCAACAATTTCAAATAGAATAATTTTTGTAAAAGACAGTACACCAAAGTACTGTGTATACAGTACAGTACACTAAATGAGGGAGGACACATAAGCAGAATAATTGCTTCGATGTTAAAACTATTTAATGGAACTATACATCACCGTAACTGAATACAAAGTATTTATCCACTAACAGCATACAAAATAAACTACAGTAACTTGATGCATTGAAAACTAAAAAAAAAAACCTCTTACCATTAAACAGATGTTCAAACCAACTCCATGTTTAAAACACTCACCTGAAAAATAAAAATAAAACTATGAAATCTTGAGAATGGCCAAGATGGTTATTGCAATTCATTTACAAATTATCTCTCTAGTACTGTATTAGATACACATTGATATATGGTAATTCTGACAGAAATCAATTATAAAAGTTGTGTTTCATAGACAGAAGCCAGTACAACAAAAACTGTTTTCAGCTTCTTTTCATAAGAGCAGTATCTTAACCCTTTTACCCCCAGGCTATTTGGAAATTTCCAACCCTTAACCCCCAAGGGGTATTTTTTTCCCAGCACATTTTGCAGTATTTTTTTTTTTTAAATTGCTCTAACAGCCTTAATTTTTGTCCTAGAGAGGTCAGGTTGGTCTCATTCTCTAGGAAAATGCCTGAATTTTCTCAAAAAAATTATCAAAAATATGAAAAAAAAAAATTTATAGCATTTTTTTGCAAGGACGTGCCGGTAAGTCCATGGGGGTAAAGGGATGGCTTTTGTGAAACGTACCAGTACGTCCTTTGGGGGTAAAAGGGTTAAGTTTAAACTGTACTGGTAAGCCAGTACAGCCATCAAACCAGAAACCGTAACAACCTCCTTCCTTACTGGCTATGCTTTGTTTATATTTATTCCATTTATGACGCATAAACATGATAGAAACTAAATGAAGCTTCATATCATCACATCAAATTTACACACTATTGCATTTCATGAGCGAACCAATGTCCTTTTTACCTATACCAGAACTGATACAATCATACAAAAGAGTAGGATTATCCTCAAAGTCAATAGATCTGCCTCCTGAAAATATAAACTCAAATCAGGAAGTACACTACTTATGGTCACTAAACCAAGCAACTTGATGATCGTGGATTACCACATATTAGATGTGGGACTCTATAGTAAAATACTCATGTCAAATCAGACGAGAGAATGAACTATAATGGCCAGCATGGTGGGATTAGATTGGAAGGCAAGTAAAGAGAGAAGTACAGTACAGCACCAATAAGGTGAACAACGAGTGGAATTGACTTTAAACAATTTATTGGTAAACATCGAACAGTTTTCTACAACCGAGATTCAAAGGTCAACAACACATGCATGGAAATTAGCGCATGCGCAAATAACAGGAGTACAAACACCAATTAAAAGCATAGACACAAGAAGAACTGTGGAACGGCTGTGTGGCACAGTAAAATAAACACACAGTATAATATAGTAAAAAAAAAAATGCCGAGAAAGAAATCTTGTATTAGTAATTTCTATTACTTGAAGTAAAAGTAAGCCCACGAATACAGCATCAGAAATAGGATAAAGACCATGTAAGAGTATTCACACAAAGCAATTTTTGGACCAAATAATCAATTTTTCTCAATATCTGAAAGTTTTTCTATCAAGTTTCAAGATCTGCATATAGGAATTGTTTAGCAAAATGCTGTGCATATCTGGAAACAGACAAAAGCTATACTCTGTTACACATTTATTAACTTCATTACTAAAATGTTCTGAAATTGATATGCAAACAAGATGATGATGGTGAAAATGATGAAAGAATACATGGAAGCTCTATTCATCTTTGGAATGTTTGTAAATAAACTGGAAGCTCTATTCATCTTTGGAATGTTTATAAATAAACTAGAAGCTCTATTCATCTTTGGAATGTTTGTAAATAAACTGGAAGCTCTATTCATCTTTGGAATGTTTATAAATAAACTAGAAGCTCTATTCATCTTTGGAATGTTTGTAAATAAACTGGAATCTCTATCTTTGGAATGTTTGTAAATTAACTAGAAGCTCTATTCATCTTTAGAATGTTTGTAAATAAACTGGAATCTCTATCTTTGGAATGTTTGTAAATTAACTAGAAGCTCTATTCATCTTTAGAATGTTTGTAAATAAACTGGAATCTCTATCTTTGGAATGTTTGTAAATTAACCAAAAGCTCTATTCATCTTTGGAATGTTTGTAAATAAACTGCTAATTTTTTCCCTTCCTAATATCAAAACATCATAAAGTAAAACCAACCATCACAGGTATCACCTGCTAAGGTAAATCATTTTTCAACCAGTATCTCTATTGCTAATCCATGAAGACAAAGGGTGCGTAAAGCTGCAACCAGCAACGCCATAACAAAAAAACTATCAATGTTTCTGACAAAGGATTTCCACATACATTAAGAGAGTGGTAAAGACATGTAGAGAAAATAGAAACTTGAGTTTTGCACCAGATTAAACCATGGGAGATGCATTGTCCAACCATACAAAAATCATTTCGCTTACTTCAAAAATTGACACTTTTCACCACCTAAAGTAAATTCCAGGACCAAAAGTAAAAATGAGGAATGGTATTCTTGAGAGCATTTGCATAATTAGGCCTACATAACAATTAAAAATTTTTTTTAATGTGTACAAACCATTGTTTAACAAGAACTGTGATTCTACTCAGTGGAAGAATTCTACATTAAACTCCTTGCCTTTCTAATTTCCACTTCTAGCCTGAAAGTCAAGTTAATTTTGACCACAGGTTCCTGCCCATACAAAAGAAAGCAGGGAGATGGAATACCAGCAACCCAGCATTCAATTTCAAAGTGAAAATGAAACATCCACCTGAAGCACACAAAGCATGCATTAACAGCTAGCGGCCTTTGAGCTAAATTAATTCTGGAATCCCTAACTTGGTCCTCAGTGGTTGGATCACCAAAAATGTTTTTCTCTTATTCATGTACAGCACTGTACCCATGAATAAAAGACCAAATGTTTTGCCGCTACACAAGCCATAAGGAGCCATTAGAAATAATGTACATGGGGACAGACTAATTCCAATCAAAGTTCATAATGAAGACCAGTAATGTAAATGATCAGAACGGTGTCACCAAAGCCCGATGAAGGACTCAAAACAACAATGAAACAATGAAAATCCTTTTACTTTTTTCCACACGCCACCAACAAGATCAATTGAATATTTGTTGACATACCTGAGGTACATTATATCTAAGGTACTGTGTAATGAAAAGGAGGTAGGCCATCTCTGTAAAATTTTGCTATTTACCTTGACAATGATCTCAGTATGAGCATGATACAGCCTCATAATCAGCATACAGACTACCTTCATCCAAGAGTTGATCTTTTAAGAGATGGGCTAAGATAGTGGTCATGTGATGCTGAACAACTTTATCAGTTCTCAAGTATAAAATTAGCAGGGATTAAAATGCACTTGCATGTTTTCCTCTATAAAGTATTTGAGAGCAAGGACGGCAAATGAAGCTGCAGGGCATCATAGTCTTTATAATGATGAACCCTCTGAACTCCTAACTAGTGTTAGTAATCACAAAACCCACATACTCTTTGCTATAAAGCAAAGTTCATATCATAGAAAATGAAGCCAGTTTCTTGTGCAAGATTTTTACCCAATAAGAGGAGTATTTAAGAGTTATTCATTTTTAAAATTTTGGAATACAGTATAACCAAGAGATTGAGTAACGATAATGTAAGCCCAGAACGTAAGGTTACAGACAGTAACCCATTTTTTCAGGACAAAATTTAATTCAATGTAAAGAGAAATAATTTGCCCATATGACTCCAATCATACCACAAGAATCAGTTTGCTTAATAGGGCTCCATGATCACCTTCTTCCTTGACCAAGTAACTTGAACTACTAATCACTCACGAGAACGTCTACATACCAAGTAAAATGATTTGGTATCTAGAAATTTATAAGTTCCTTGGCAGAGTGAAGTTCTCAGGGGAGGTTAGCAAGATAAAAATTTAAAAAAAGAAACAGGAAGAACCAAGTGCAAATCAGACTCCTGAGAGATTGGGACAATAAATAAGGAACGAACAAAAAATCCTTGAGAACGCACAAATCTGGAAGAAGCCTTCCTTAGAAGGTGATGAAGAAAGCGTTTCTTCCGGAGATGTGTGTTGATACGACAGGGATTAAGAATCGGGAGCGAAAGAAAAATCTACAGGGTTATGCTACACAGGATTCTTCTAGTAAAAACAGAAAAACTGCTCGAGAGGATTAAATATTTGATAGTCTCCTGCTGAAAGAAAAGAAAATGTAGAAGGGTATTGGTAGGAACTGCTATAAATGCATACAAATTCCAAGTCATCTGGCAGCCACTGGCCAAGACACAGGAGCAAACAAAATGGCTGGAGCAGAAGCATAAGGTAAAGATAGCCGACCTTTTAAGAGTAAGGACATTAAGCATAACCAGAAACTGTTGCTTGGTTTCACACTGTAGCAAGCCAGAAGGCATCAATACCACAGTAAGCTTGTTACAACTTTAACGAATGCCTTATGGGTCTACTGCATTGCAATTTTTCCCAAAACAAATCCTACCAAAGAGATGCTATTATATCAACTCTTAACAAGATGTATTGTAAGGATGTATTGTCATGACAGAGTGACATTAGCAGGAGTAAGAGTAAGCCCTTCTAAAAGTGTCATCGAAGCTGGGAAAGACCACTTCGCTATTCCATCCAGGTACTATTTGTATTGGAGAAGAGCACACTAAGAACTGGGAACTCGATAATATGTGGACCCATAAAACCAAAGTAGGGCTGCTGGAATTTCTCAAGCCGATACCATTGGTTCTTTTCTAAGTTCTGTCTCCTCCTCTTTTGTCCCTATACAGTATTAGAATTTCTGTATCAGAGAAACCCTGACATTCCTTGCATCACAATCTTGGCCTCTACAGGCTGTACACTGAGTGCAGGTCAAAGCAGATTCCATATAGAAGTGTTACACAACTTAGGCAACTTTCACATATTTCAACTTTTTGCCATATGCCGTCAGTGACATTTTCGCGCTTTCAAATAACAACAGGTATCTACGGCCACTTTTAAATGTACCCATCACAGTCCTGAATGGTGTCCATTTAAAAATGGCAAGGTGACGCACCATGGATGGAGCAAAATGTACAAGGGAGACTGAATTTTTCAGACATAACGACCTTTCAGTCTAGAGTAGATGGCAACACTGCTATACCCTGTAAAAATGTAAATTTAGTTTTTCAAAAAGTGATAAATACAAATCAATAAGCAACATAAAATACTAAATGGGCAACTGTGTGTTTTGATAAAATGTATGAGATAATTTGTATTTTTCCTGACTATATAAACTTAAGTTCTTTATATAGGAGAGAAAAGCAAAACTGGAGAACATGGCAGTTAAAAATTTCATAATGAGGTGTAAACAGTTGACTGATAATTACCAGCCACTGAGTAGTCACTTTGATTGTAGCTGGGACTTACTAGGGAGTTGGTGATAGCGAGAAAGTATAAGTAAAGGATAGTCTCCAAATTTGTAATTTTTCCAGTACAAATATAAACCTTCATCCTTAGGTGGGGGAGAAGGCCCCTTCTAACTGGTTGGAAACTTATCCCAAGTTACCCAAGAAATTGCACTTTTTTTCAATGGTGCAAAGCTAAGGTTCTTTTACACATTGTGCACCGCTGGTTTGACAGCACCAAAGGGCCTATGGCTCATACAACACAGGATGTAGAGCAGAAAATCTGTCGTAACAGTAGAGAATATGTATACCAATGAATATGACTGGTTCCACCTGTTTATTATACTTTATGTATTCAAATAGGTTTGCCAGGTTAAAACATACTGTCCCATGTGAGGAATGTGTGTTTAAATGACACTTCTATACCATGAAATATAAAAGCTACCAGTTGCCTAGTTCCACCAGTGTGTTATACTGTATGCATACAAATGGGTTTGCCAGGTTATAACACACTGCCCCTTTTAAGAAATGTTTGAATGACTTTTATACCATATAATAAAAAAAGCTACCTGTAAAGTGTGGCTTACATGCAAGCTAATCAATTCTAGCTGACAGGGTTTCCGATGCTGTGCCCCAATAGTGGGGAAAGTGAAAGAAAAGGGCCAGTCAAATTTCACTTTCGCCTGGCCGACATCTAACCGCCATCTTTGATGTGATGCTAAAAAGTCCTGTGAAATGAGCCGAGGCAGCTATACCACCTGCTGATATCCTAGTGAAAGGGTATCTAGGGACCTGTGGGTCGATTCCCGCAGGTAATGGGCAGCTATCGTCGTCTGATGTTTTCCATGCAGCTGCCTGGAGCACCGACACCATAGAGATTCTTATGGAATGACAGGTCTGTGGCTATTCCAGACATCATGAGTTTTACCCTGAACAGAAAGCGAGGATGACAAGGGTACAGTCAATGGCTTCCCTCAGCCAAGAAAAAATCATATTTAGTCACCTTATTCTTCCATCTCCTTGTGTTGAGGAAGAGGAGCTGCAGGTGAGGTCGAGTTACTAGCATACATTTGGGGTAGCGGTAGAGTGCCCTTAGAGACCCAAAAATAGCCGATCAAGATCGTCGGTTACATCTCAAAGGCTTGTGATCCTAGACAAAGAAATCCTGGAATTGAGAACCGAAGGATTCTGGGTTTTAGCTAGAAGTTCAAGGACAAAGGGGGACAAGATCTGTCCCGTGTTCAGTATGAGGAATACTAAAGGAGAGCTCATGAACCTTGTTAACTCACTCATCGGAGGCTTAGGCAAGCAAGAAATCCGTTTGAGGGAAGCGTTCTGTTAGGTAACCCTGAACAATTCAAAGGTATCCTCTCAATGGACTGCAAGACCTTACCAACATCCAAGGGTGTTGGTCGCACTCTCTTGGAGGAAAGGACTGTTCTAAACTCCATACGAGGAGCTGCCGCAACAGAGGTCTGCGCTCTACTGAGTGCACCTCTAGGTTAGTGAGTAATACCCTATCCTATTTGCCCTTTGGCAATCAACAGGTTAACATTTTCCCTAATGTAAGTGTGGGAAGAGTCAGCTAAAGGTCACAAGTTTCTCAAGAAAATCATTTTATGATCGCATATCATTTTTGCACACGAGACATTCATCAGTTAAAGAGATTGCTACTTAGGAAGATAGCATAGCTTGAGGTCTTTATTTCCTTTATAAAAATATTAATATATATTACTCCTCCATACACTTCTTGCACAAAGGGTAGCCATCATTATACCAAACATCTGCTAGTGAACATTGGGAAGTCATAAAACATCCGGTAGCATAATTATACCCATGCACCATTCAGATACAGTACTAATCTTTTTGCCAAGTAAGAACAAAACTTCCTAAATCAGTTCGAGTACGTAGGGGTGTGGGTGGCCTGATTGGTAACATCTCTGTCTGGTGTGGGCAGACGGGAGTTCCAGTCCTACTCAGACTCGTTAGAGCCATTAGTGTCTGCAACCTTATCATCCTTGTGAGCTAAGGTCGGGGGGTTTGGGGGAGCCTATAGGTCTATCTGCTGAGTCATCAGCAGCCACTGCCTGGCCCTCCCTGGTCCTAGCTTTGGCGGTGATCATATATGGTCAGTCTCTAGGGCATTCACCCGATTGCTAGGGCAATGTCACTGTCCCTTGCCTCTGCTATTCATGAGCGACCTTTAAACAGCATCCTAGATGATTAAAATTCATAGGTCTAGCTTAAGCCTAAAGTTAGCCTACATTTCCTTAGATCTGTGTCCGTTACCACCGGTGCTTATCTCTTCCATTAAACATAAATAATTAGCTCATTTTGGGGAAAAGAAAAATGTTATTTTCATTAGTAAAATAAATTTTTGAATATACTTACCCGATAATCATGTAGCTGTCAACTCTGTTGCCCGACAGAATTCTATGGAGGGATACGCCAGCTATCACAATACTGTGGCCAGGTACTCAAGTACTTCTTGTTGACACCTCCTCAATTATTCCTCGGTCCCACTGGTTCTCTATGGGGAGGAAGGGAGGGTCAATTAAATCATGATTATCGGGTAAGTATATTCAAAAATTTATTTTACTAATGAAAATAACATTTTTCAATATTAAACTTACCCGATAATCATGTAGCTGATTCACACCCAGGGGGGTGGGTGAAAACCAGTGTACAAGATTAAAGGATAGCTAAGTATCCCATATTTCATATAACAGTTATCTCAAATAACAATGAAATAATAAGTACCTGGTAAGGAAGTCGAATTGAACCGTTACTCTGTCTCTTTTTAAGTTCGTCTTCCTTACTGAGCGCAGCGTTCCTCTTGGAGGCTGAATCAACCCAAAGGTGCTAAAGTATACAGGGCTGCAACCCATACTAAAGGACCTCATCACAACCTTTAACCTCGGCGCTTCTCAAGAAAGAATTGACCACCCGCCAAATCAACAAGGATGTGGAAGGCTTCTTAGCCGACCGAACAACCCATAAAAAGTATTCAAGAGAAAGGTTAAAAAGTTATGGGATTATGGGAATGTAGTGGCTGAGCCCTCGCCTACTACTGTATTCGTTGCTACGAATGGACCCAGGGTGTAGCAGTACTCGTAAAGAGACTGGACATCTTTGAGATAGAATGATGCGAACACTGACTTGCTTCTCCAATAGGTTGCATCCATAACACTCTGCAGAGAACGGTTCTGTTTGAAGGCCACTGAAGTAGCCACAGCTCTCACTTCATGTGTCCTTACCTTCAGCAAAGCAAGGTCTTCTTCCTTCAGATGAGAATTTGCTTCTCTAATCAGAAGCCTGATGTAGTAAGAAACTGAGTTCTTAGACATTGGTAGAGAAGGCTTCTTGATAGCACACCATAAGGCTTCTGATTGTCCTCGTAATGGTTTTGACCTTCTTAGATAGTACTTAAGAGCTCTAACTGGGCAAAGTACTCTCTCTAGTTCGTTCCCCACCATGTTGGACAGGCTTGGGATCTCGAACGACTTAGGGCAAGGACGGGAAGGAAGCTCGTTTTAGCCAAAAAACCGAGCTGCAAGGAACATGTAGCCGTTTCAGATGTGAAACCTATGTTCCTGCTGAAGGCGTGGATCTCACTTACTCTTTTACCTGTTGCTAAGCACACGAGGAAAAGAGTTTCTAATGTGAGGTCCTTAAAAGAGGCTGATTGGAACGGTTCAAATCCTGATGACATTAGGAACCTTAGGACCACGTCTAGATTCCAGCCTGGAGTGGACAACCGACGTTCCTTTGAGGTCTCAAAAGACCTAAGGAGGTCCTGTAGATCTTTGTTGGAGGAAAGATCCAAGCCTCTGTGGCGGAAAACCGCTGCCAACATACTTCTGTAACCCTTGATCGTAGGAGCTGATAGGGATTTTACGTTCCTTAGATGTAACAGGAAGTCAGCAATCTGGGTTACAGTGGTACTGGTTGAGGAAAACTGCATTGGCCTTGCACCAGCTTCGGAAGACTTCCCATTAAGACTGATAGACTCTGAGAGTGGATGTCGTCCTTGCTCTGGCAATCGTTCTGGCTGCCTCCTTCGAAAAGCCTCTAGTTCTTGAGAGACTTTCGATAGTCTGAAGGCAGTCAGACGAAGAGCGCGGAGGTTTGGGTGTACCTTCTTTACGTGAGGTTGACGCAGAAGGTCCACTCTAGGAGGAAGAGTCCTGGGAACGTCGACCAGCCATTGCAGTACCTCGGAGAACCCTTCTCTCGCGGGTCAGAGGGGAGCAACCAACGTCAACCGTGTCCCTTTGTGAGAGGCGAACTTCTGAAGTACCCTGTTGACAATCTTGAACGGCGGGAATGCATACAGGTTGAGATGGGACCAATCCAGCAGAAAGGCATCCACGCGAACTGCTGCTGGGTCTGGAATCGGAGAACAAAACAAGAGGAGCTTCTTGGTCATCGAGGTAGCGAATAGAACTATGGTTGGCTGACCCCACAGGGCCCAAAGTCCGCTGCAAACATTCTTGTGAAGGGTCCACTCTGTGGGGAAGACCTGACCCTTACGGCTGAGGCGATCTGCCATGACATTCATATCGCCCTGAATGAGCCTCGTTACCAGCGTGAGCTTTCGATCTTTTGACCAAATGAGGAGGTCCCTTGCGATCTCGAACAACTTCCTCGAATGAGTCCCTCCCTGCTTGGAGATGTAAGCCAAGGCTGTGGTGTAGTCGGAGTTCACCTCCACCACCTTGTTAAGCTGGAGGGACTTGAAGTTTATCAAGGCCAGATGAACTGCCAACAACTCCTTGCAATAGATGTGAAGTGTCCTTTGCTCCTGATTCCATGTTCCCGAGCATTCCTGTCCGTCCAGTGTCGCACCCCAGCCCGTGTCCGATGCGTCCGAGAAGAGACGGTGGTCGGGGGTCTGAACAGCCAAAGGTAGACCTTCCTTGAGAAGAATGCTGTTCTTCCACCACGTTAGAGTAGACCTCATCTCTTCGGAAACAGGAACTGAGCCCGTATCTAGCGTCATGTCCTTTATCCAGTGAGCAGCTAGATGATACTGAAGGGGGCGGAGGTGGAGTCTCCCTAACTCGATGAACAGGGCCAGCGATGAAAGTGTCCCTGTTAGACTCATCCCCTGCCTGACTAAGCATCGGTTCCTTCTCAGCATGCTCTGGATGCATTCTAGGGCTTGGAAGATCCTTGGGGCCGACGGACAAGTCCGAAAAGCTCGACTCTGAAGATCCATACCCAAGGAAACAATGGTCTGGGATGGAACGAGCTGAGACTCCTCAAAATTGACCAGGAGGCCCAGTTCCTTGGTCAGATCCATAGTCCATTTGAAAATCTCCAGACAGCGACGACTTGTGGGAGCTCTTAAAAGCCAGTCGTCTGACGGAGCCGGACACAAGATCATGATACTGCTGCACAGTCTGTAAACTGTCAATCATGGGCAAGCGAGGAAGTACAGTGACAACCCGAATCTGTCTAGACTGTCTGGGTCGTACAGACAACTCCTTAACGGGTTGCTGAGGTTGCCGCACTGCGTCACAACAAGTCCCTTCTGTTGGTTGTTGAACGTCTTCCCCGTGACACATTGACTCCGTAAACAAAAAATCCTCTAACAAGGACTAAGCTTGGACTGCATGTCATGCAACACAGCTCAAGGTCTATGGGAGCAGGTGTGGTAACAGACGGGATTAGCGGCTGAAGTGGAACCATTACCTTCCCTGTAAGCATGTTATGCTTAAATAAAAGTCCATAAGAGGTTATGCAGCTAATAAGGTATGCAGAGCATGATGAATGCAGAGTATGCCGTATGCAGAGCATGTTGTATGCAGAGCATGCTGAAAGCAGAGCATGCTGAATGTTGAGCATGTAGTAAGCAGAGCCTGCTGTAAGCAGAGCCTGCTGTAAGGAAAGCAGAGCGTGTGCATGGCGTTTAACATTTCTCAGAAATTCCATGACCAGTGCTAGAGTGCTTTATGCATGCTTGCATGGGGTTTAAAAATCAACATAATGTTTACCTTACATTCATAACTCATGATTCATATTTTTGCCATGGTTTGAAAATGGAGGTAAGGTATGCTGAACAGCAGAGTCAGAACGAGCTGGAACAACAACAGTGGAAGGAGGAGGTGCAGAAAGTTCCTGTTCCTGTGGTATGAGTGGAGCGTGAAGAGACCGAGGTTGCGCAGAACAAGGTAAAGTTCCCGCAAGCAGAGGTGTCTGAGGCGCAGGATCAGGGTGCACGGGTTGAGCTCGGTGCAGCAGCTGAGGAGACTGACTCACAGGTGGAAGAGGTTGTACCTCCACCGAGAGTTGCACCACCGGTGGAGCAGCCAGGGGAGGAGGAGGAAGAGTGGAGTAATCCTCCTGATCCCAAACCGAAGGTTGCCTTAAAGAAGGCTGAGGCTGAACAACACTGGGAACAGTGAACACAGAAAGTGGTTCAACATCGTACGCCTGGCAGATGGTGCTGCGACTGGGTGCAGCGAGTGCAGGCGGGTGCAGCACAGGCTGAACGGGTGCAGCGAGTGCAGGCGGGTGCAGCACAGGCTGAACGGGTGCAGGCGGTTGGTGCACCACCGGTGCAGGAGGGTGCAGCACAGGCTGAACGGGTGCAGGCGGTTGGTGCACCACCGGTGCAGGCGGGTGCAGCACAGGCTGAACGGGTGCAGGCGGTTGGTGCACCACCGGTGCAGGAGGAGGAGGAGGTGCAACACTCTCAGCACGACACTCACGCATCAGGTCCGAAAGCTGAGCTTGCATGGACTGAAGCATAGACCACTTCTGAGGTAAAGCCATAACAGTGGTTGCACCACCGGTGCAGGCGGGTGCAGCACAGGCTGAACGGGTGCAGGCGGTTGGTGCACCACCGGTGCAGGCGGGTGCAGCACAGGCTGAACGGGTGCAGGCGGTTGGTGCACCACCGGTGCAGGAGGAGGAGGAGGTGCAACACTCTCAGCACGACACTCACGCATCAGGTCCGAAAGCTGTGCTTGCATGGACTGCTGTGCTTGTATGGACTGTAGTAGAGTCCACAACATCGTACGCCTGGCAGGTGGTACTGCGATCAGGCGGAGCGAACATAGGCGGGGGGAGTGTAGGCGCACTCTCAGCCCGACAAACTGATGACTGAGGAGAGTCAGAGCTAACCCAATGACTGCATCCGGGTTGTTGAACTTTACTTCGTACGTCTGGCATAGGTCTTGACTTTACGTTTAAGAGGTCTTGAGACCTGAGACCAGCGTTACTCTGCCTTTATTTTCTCCTCTAAATCTCTTCTGCAGACGAGCAAAATAAGGGCTCAATCGTCTGCGGGTGGGAGTGACGGTCTCGGTAAGACACGCCCACAACCACCGAGGATACTTCTGTGCGCCGATCAAGGCCTGCCGAACCCTTTTGCCCTTCGACATTGCTTCTCCCCTGGGCTTGGGAGCTTGCAAGAGGTCCCGGACTGGGAGGAAGACTGGCGCGCACAAAAGTACCCTCACGCATAACACTGACATACTTTGCGCTAATCACTTATCACTTTGATTTCTGTTTGCACTTATTTCACTGAACTCGAAACTTTAAGTGGTTTGTACCTGAAACACGCAATTCTATCCTTCTCAAAAGTTAGTAATTGCGAAAACAGAATTACAATGTAACAGAAAAATCTAATGAAAGAAAATTCAGTGGCTGGAAAGAGACTAAACACTAGATCACTCTAGAAACGTTTAGTTTCTTCCCCTAAAGAGACTAGGGATAAGAGCAAAACTATAACGACATTACTCGTACGCCTGGCAGGCTTGAGGGAAACGTTTATCCTCTTTCTCCCTCCGTCTCTATCTCTCTCTCTCTCTCTCTCTCTTGACTTAGAACCTGAGAGAAGAGCCCAATCATATATATCGTTAAAACATATTATTGTTAAAGGAAAAAACTGAAATATTTCCTAAAAAGAAAAGTTCCTTATTAGGATCAAAACCATTAAGTTAAGAAAGAATGAACAAAACGCTAGACACGGTTACTCTTACTGCAATGTGAAACCGTGAACATTCTTTCTCTATCGTAACGATAGAGTGCAAGTTGAAACGTTCTGAACGTCAACAACTGCCAAGACAAACAAAACGTTAGTTCAACTTTGAAAAAGTACGAGACTATCAAAGAAATTCTTTCAAAGACCTTAAAATAGCATAATATGTTAACAGGTAAAACCGAAATGACGGGCTCACGTTAATTAACTTCGGTACCAAGAAAAGACCGCCCACTATTAGGAAGGTCGAATATAAACAAATATAAAAATTAATTTTAATAAGTTTATAATAAAAGGAAGTTAATCGAAGAGGCCTATAAGAGGCGGAGAGATATAAAATAAATCTATAACTTTTGTTAAGCAAAATTAAGAAAGAGAGTCTATACTCTCTTAGACACCAACACTTCCATCTAAGGGAAGGGTCGGCCATTGAAAGGTGAACGAGAGTTCATACTCTCTTCGTCACCAAAATTAATCAAATTAATTCCAAAAGCTAACTAAGCTAAAATAGAAGTTTCCAGTAAAGCGACAGCCGAAATCAAAGAGAAATACTTCACCAAAGTCGTGAAAATACTCCAAGAACATAAGCGTATCCCAGAACGTCTTGTCAGAAGCACGACAGAGGAATAATTGAGGAGGTGTCAACAAGAAGTACTTGAGTACCTGGCCACAGGTGGCGCTGGTAAGTACACCCCCTTCTAGTATTGTGATAGCTGGCGTATCCCTCCATAGAATTCTGTCGGGCAACAGAGTTGACAGCTACATGATTATCGGGTAAGTTTAATATTGAAAATTATTATATTTAAAAGGGAATTACTTTATAGCCTGCATGCCTACTTTGGCTTTCTGAATTTCTACAGAATCTCAAATTTCAAGTTGTCGGATGCTTGTAGATCGGCAGACATGCCTCGGCTCAGCATAGAAAAAAGGAAAGTTCAAAAAATTTTTATCAAATGAAAGAATTATGTCCTAATCTAAGATAACCCCACTTGACCTGGTGTCACTATAGAACAGTGTAATATCAATTAGGACATTGGAAATTTGATAATTAAACATCTTTTCAAATATAGTTATGCACTTTTGAATCTCATATACTAAAGGCAAAAACCTCTAAACGAAGTTATAAATTTTAGTCAAACATTCCTGATTTGTTCCTTTTGTGATCTTAGCATAGGCCACAGAAGCCTCCTTCCACCCTGTAGTTCAGAAAAAAATGAGAGGTGGTGCTTCTGTCATAAATTATTTGTTTGAAAAGAATAAAGGGCACAACATTTTATATTCTAAACACCTTTGTTATTTGTGTTTAATATTGGAACGTACACTGTAATTACAGATCTTATTTCAGTCTTCAAATGTCAACAATGAAAGTTTAGGGTAGAAATTTGTTGTTTGATATACTTAGTCTGATAATGGTAATGGAAGACAAGTCCATGTTCGAACAGAGGCTGGAGTGCGAAATTACAACTCTCTTTGGTTAAGTTTGTATTCATGAACTAAGAGATAAACTGAATAAGTAAAGTAATGCTAAAATACTAGCCCTCATGGCTAGAGCATGTGGCGAAACATTTTCCACTTGCCAGAACATAGGAGCAATGAAATAATGTTTAATCGTGAGCAAAGTGTACCGTGAGTGTATCACACACGCTCGTACACCATCAGTTTTAGTTTTCTTTTTTAGTATATTATTGTTATCACTCTCCAACCACACTGATAACCTGTTTATGCCTGAATTTTACTGCCTCATTGTGCCTTTTTTTAACTAGAACAGGTTTTATATATATATATATATATATATATATATATATATATATATATATATATATACATATATATACATTATATATACATATATATATATATACATATATATATATATATATATATATATATATATATATATATATATATATATACTTGCTTCATCCAAATAAAGTTAGTTGCATTCGACTCGTCTCAATCACCACCTAACGGTTCGGTTGCACAGAAGGAGGCTACGGCAGAGCAATGCCCCAATAAGTCATTAGCTCAATTAAGTAAGAAGGTATTTGTAGTATGATGGACACAAAGGAATCCATGGAAAATGAGATTAAAAAATCATATTTTCTATGCATCCATAAGTCCTGGCAAATAAAAACTCTGGTGTTTCATTACTATTACTCAGTTTTTCTTATGAAGACTGGCTTTTTATGATGATGGCTAGTGGAAACAACAAAGCTCAAAAAGCTAATTTAAATATTACAATTACACCGGCACACAGTATATTTTACGGTGTTTCAAAACTAATTGATGACAACTGATGTGGTGGCCGATGTAGAATCGTCCCTGACTGGTGAACGCCAGACTGGAGTTCAAGTCTAGCTAAAACTCGTTAATTTCTTTGGTTGCTGCAACCTCGCTATCCTCGTGAAAAAAGGATGGAGGGTTTGGGGGAGCCTATAGGTCTATCTGCCGACTCATCAGCAGCCATTGTCTGGCCATCCTACGACCTAGCTTGGGTGTTGATCATGTATATATGGTCAGTCTCTAGGGCACTGTCCTGCTTGAAAGGGCAATATCACTGTCCCTTGCCTCTGCCATTCATGAGCGGCCTTTAAACCTTTAAATACCTA
>NC_090730.1:166348108-166358108 GCF_036898095.1 Palaemon carinicauda
TTCGGTGTATGTGTAGGCAAAGGAAAAATGAGCCATAACCAGAGAGAGAAAGCTAATGTAGTACTATCTGGCTATTATTATTATTATTATTATTATTATTATTGTTGTTGTTGTTGTTGATGTTATTTTTGTTGTTTCTGTAATTGTTTATGTTCATGTTGTTGTTGTTGTTGTTGTTGCTACTTGCTAAGCTACAAGCCTAGTTGGGAAAGCTGGATGCTATAAGCCCAAGGACTCCAACAGGGAAAAATAGCCTAGTGATGATAGGAAATAATGAAAGTAATAAACTATATGAGAAGTAATGAACAATTAAGATGAAATATTTTAAGAACAGCAACAACATTAAACAGATCTTTCATATATAAACTATAAAAAAGAATTATGTCAACCTGTTCAACACAACATAAAAATATTTGTTATTATTATTATTATTATTATTATTATTATTATTATTATTATTATTATTATTAAACATTTGCTGCAAGTTTGAATTTTTGAAGTTCTACCGATTCAACTACCTTATTAGGAAGATCATTCCACAACTTGGTTACAGCTGGAACGAGAAGAGCACTCAATAGAGCGCAAACCTCCGCCACGGCAGCTTATTTCCTAACCTTGACCTTTGACTTTAACATATATCAAATTGGCGTGGATTTTCACACACTCAAATATGAACCAAGTTTGAAGTGTCCGTGACAACGATGTCTAAACTTGTGGCTGATTACGTGAATTGGACATTTTGCTTGACCGTGACCTTGCCGTATGACCTTGACCTTCCAAAATTTAATCCTTTCCGGCTCTTTACATTACTCTACGATTAAAATTGTGGCCCGGAAGCTGTTCACAAACAGACACACACACAAACAGGGGCGAAAACATAACCTCCTTCCAACTTGGTTGGTGGAGGTAATAAAACTTCTAGAGAAGGAATATTTATTAGAATTACGTTGATAATATTGCGTATAGTATTATGTTAATTGTTTATTTATGAAGATCCTGAGAGAGAGAGAGAGAGAGAGAGAGAGAGAGAGAGAGAGAGAGAGAGAGAGAGAGAGAGAGAGAGAGAGAGAGAGAGATTAATATGAACTTTAGATTCATTTTATGTATAAGGTTCTACAAAAATTATAATTGAATATTTTAAAAATATATTCTATATAAAACTAAAAATTGGAAATTTAAACTATTACAAATTTAAAAAATCCTTAGATTAAGAAGAGGATAATTGTTGATTATTTACTTATATATATATATATATATATATATATATATATATATATATATATGTGTGTGTGTGTGTGTGTGAGAGTGTATACATATATATATATATATATATATATATATATATATATATATATATATATATATATATATATATATATATATATATATATATATATATATATATATATATATATATATATATATATATATATATGCATACACATTCAGACACATAAGCAGGCACATACACCACCACAGAGATTATCCATATTGCTTTCATCTTGAAGGGAGTGTATGACTAGAATCCCATTGAATGTTAAGTGTTGGCCTTTAAATGGCGATGCTTACAGCTCCATCTATCATGAGCTGGCCTTCGTTCCTCTCCTTCTGAACAATGTGTGTTCCATCAAATCATTCTGTATGAGAGGGTTTCTCGTCATGGATATCAATATAATGTTCGTTCATTGACACCCGATTTCTGCTGGCTTGCGTACATCTTCAGGGTGTAGTGATTCAAATATTTCCTCTGGGTAAACCAACATTATATTGATGTCCACGACCAGAAACCCTCTCATACGGAATGATTTGATGGAACACACATTGTTCAGAAGGAGAGGAACGAAGGCCAGCTCATGATAGATGGAGCTGTAAGCATCGCCATTTGAAGGCCAACACTTAACCATCAATGGGATTCTAATTATACACTCCCTTCTACCAGAAAGCCATGTGTGTGAATATATCATACATATATATATATATATATATATATATATATATATATATATATATATATATATATATATGTATATATATATATATATATATATATATATATATATATATATATATATATATATATATATATATATATATATATATATATATATAAATAAATAAATAAATATATAAAAATTAATATAATCATACATACCACTACCAAAATGACATACATAAGGGTTTCGCTCTGACCAAAGAGCTCATCAGGTGGGTTTTGCCCACATCCATTATGGCAGGCTTGGTTCCCACGACCCTTTCTTCCTTCCCTCTTTTTTTTTATTTCCTTTTCATCTCAATTCATAATTCATCAGTACTTCATAAATGTATTATGATAATTCATGACTTATATTTGAGTCGGAAGAATAAGGGAAGCAATTTGAAACCTACTTCAGATTTCTGGGCATTGAACTTACAGGTTTTTCCGCCGCGCCAGAGGTTGCCCTTCCTACTGAAATAGCTTTCGGCTAACTTCCCTCACTACAGCTAGCCTATTAAGATCAGTCATGACTTGTATTTGAGTTGGATTACTTAGAGAAGCAATTTGAAACCTACTTCAGTTTTCTGGGCATTGAACTTACGGGTTTTTCCGCCGCGCCAGAGGTTGCCCTTCCTACTGAAATAGCTTTTGGACAACTTCCCTCACTACAGCTAGCCTATTAAGATCAGTCATGACTTGTATTTGAGTTGGATTACTTAGAGAAGCAATTTGAAACCTACTTCAGTTTTCTGGGCATTGAACTTACGGGTTTTTCCGCCACGCCAGAGGTTGCCCTTCTTACTAAAATAGCTTTCGGCCAACTTCCCTCACTACAGCTAGCCTATTAAGATCAGTCATGACTTGTATTTGAGTTGGATTACTTAGAGAAGTAATTTGAAACCTACTTCAGTTTTCTGGGCATTGAACTTACGGGTTTTTCCGCCGCGCCAGAGGTTGCCCTTCCTACTGAAATAGCTTTTGGCCAACTTCCCTCACTACAGCTAGCCTATTAAGATCAGTCATGACTTGTATTTAAATTAGATTACTTAGAGAAGTAATTTGAAACCTACTTCAGTTTTCTGGGCATTGAACTTACGGGTTTTTCCGCCGCGCCAGAGGTTGCCCTTCTTACTGAAATAGCTTTTGGCCAACTTCCCTCACTACAGCTAGCCTATTAAGATCAGTCATGACTTGTATTTAAATTGGATTACTTAGAGAAGTAATTTGAAACCTACTTCAGTTTTCTGGGCATTGAACTTACGGGTTTTTCCGCCGCGCCAGAGGTTGCCCTTCCTACTGAAATAGCTTTCGGCTAACTTCCCTCACTACAGCTAGCCTATTAAGATCAGTCATGACTTGTATTTGAGTTGGATTACTTAGAGAAGCAATTTGAAACCTACTTCAGTTTTCTGGGCATTGAACTTAGGGGTTTTTCCGCCGCGCCAGAGGTTGCCCTTCCTACTGAAATAGCTTTCGGCTAACTTCCCTCACTACAGCTAGCCTATTAAGATCAGTCATGACTTGTATTTGAGTTGGATTACTTAGAGAAGCAATTTGAAACCTACTTCAGTTTTCTGGGCATTGAACTTACGGGTTTTTCCGCCGCGCCAGAGGTTGCCCTTCGTACTGAAATAGCTTTTGGCCAACTTCCCTCACTACAGCTAGCCTATTAAGATCAGTCATGACTTGTATTTGAGTTGGATTACTTAGAGAAGCAACTTAAAACCTACTTCAGTTTTCTGGGCATTGAACTTACGGGTTTTTCCGCCGCGCCAGAGGTTGCCCTTCCTACTGAAATAGCTTTCGGCTAACTTCCCTCACTACAGCTAGCCTATTAAGATCAGTCATGACTTGTATTTGAGTTGGATTACATAGAGAAGCTATTTGAAACCTACTTCAGTTTTCTGGGCATTGAACTTACGGGTTTTTCCGCCGCGCCAGAGGTTGCCCTTCCTACTGAAATAGCTTTCGGCTAACTTCCCTCACTACAGCTAGCCTATTAAGATCAGTCATGACTTGTATTTGAGTTGGATTACATAGAGAAGCAATTTGAAACCTACTTCAGTTTTCTGGGCATTGAACTTACGGGTTTTTCCGCCGCGCCAGAGGTTGCCCTTCCTACTGAAATAGCTTTCGGCTAACTTCCCTCACTACAGCTAGCCTATTACTAGTCAGTCGAGACTGATGATATTTGAAATTCAGTGGTGAAGCCAAGGGTCATTGTTTTGCCAGGCGGTGAAGCCAAGCATCATATTTAGGCCTGGCGGTGAAGCCAAGCGTCATTATTGTGCCGGGCGGTAAAGCCAAGCGGGCCAGGCGGTGAAGCCAAGCGCCATTGTAAGCCGGGCGGTGAAGCCAAGCGGGCCAGGCAGTGAAGCCAAGCGCCATTGTAAGCCGGGCGGTGAAGCCTAGCGCCATTTTTGGACCGGGCGATGAAGCCAAGCGCCACTATTGTGCCGGGCGGTAAAGCCAAGCGGGCCAGGCGGTGAAGCCAAGCGCCATTATTGTGCCGGGCGGTAAAGCCAAGTGGTCCAGGCGGTGAAGCCCAGCGCCATTGTAGGCCGGGCGGTGAAGCCAAGCGCCATTGTAAGCCGGGCTGTGAAGCCAAGCGCCATTGTTGAATGGTGCGATGAAGCCAAGCACCATTGTAAGCCGGGCGGTGAAGCCAAGCGCCATTGTAAGCCGGGCGGTGAAGCCAAGTACCATTGTAAGCCGGGCGGTGAAGCCGAGCAGGGCAGGCGGTGAAGCCAAGCAGGCCAGGCGGTGAAGCCAAGCGCCATTGTAAGCCAGGCGGTGAAGCCAAGCGCCATTGTAAGCCAGGCGGTGAAGCCAAGCGCCATTGTTGGGCCGGGCGATGAAGCCAAGCGCCATTGTAAGCCGGGCGATGAAGCCAAGCGCCATTGTAAGCCGGGCGGTGAAGCCAAGCGCCATTGTTGGGCCGGGCGATGAAGCCAAGCGCCATTGTTGGGCCGGGCGGTGAAGCCAAGCGCCATTGTAAGCCTGGCGGTGAAGCCAAGCGCCATTGTAAGCCGGGCGGTGAAGCCAAGCGGGCCAGGCGGTGAAGCCAATCGCCATTGTAAGCCAGGCGGTGAAGCCAAGCACCATTGTTGGTCCGGGCGATGAAGCCAAGCTCCATTGTAAGCCGGGCGGTGAAGCCAAGCGCCATTGTAAGCCGGGCGGTGAAGCCAAGCGCCATTGTAAGCCGGGCGGTGAAGCCAAGCGCCATTGTAAGCCGGGCGGTGAAGCCAAGCGGGCCAGGCGGTAAAGCCAAGCGCCATTGTAAGCCGGGCGGTAAAGCCAAGCGGGCCAGGCGGTGAAGCCAAGCGCCATTGTAAGCCGGGCGGTGAAGCCAAGCGCCATTGTTGGGCCGGGCGATGAAGCCAAGCGCCATTGTAAGCCGGGCGGTGAAGCCAAGCGCCATTGTAAGCCGGGCGGTGAAGCCAAGCGGGCCAGGCGGTGAAGCCAAGAGCCATTGTAAGCCGGGCGGTAAAGCCAAGCGGGCCAGGCGGTGAAGCCAAGCACCATTGTAAGCCGGGCGGTAAAGCCAAGCGGGCCAGGCAGTGAAGCCTAGTGCCATTGTAAGCCGGGCGGTGAAGCCAAGCGACATTGTAAGCCGGGCGGTGAAGCCAAGCGCCATTGTAAGCCAAGCACCATTGTAAGCCGGGCGGTGAAGCCAAGCAGGCCATTCGTAGAAGCCAAGCGCCATTGTAAGCCAGGCGGTGAAGCCAAGCGCCATTGTAAGCCAGGCGGTGAAGCCAAGCGCTATTGTTGGGCCGGGCAATGAAGCCAAGCGCCATTGTAAGCCGGGCGATGAAGCCAAGCGCCATTGTAAGCCAGGCGGTGAAGCCAAGCGCCATTGTTTGGCCGGGCGATGAAGCCAAGCGCCATTGTAAGCCGGGCGATGAAGCCAAGCGCCATTGTAAGCCAGGCGGTGAAGCCAAGCGCCATTGTTGGGCCGGGCGGTGAAGCCAAGCGCCATTGTAAGCCGGGCGGTGAAGCCAAGCGCCATTGTAAGCCGGGCGGTGAAGCCAAGCGCCATTGTAAGCCGGGCGGTGAAGCCAAGCGCCATTGTAAGCCGGGCGGTGAAGCCAAGCGCCATTGTAAGCCGGGCGGTGAAGCCAAGCGCCATTGTAAGCCGGGCGGTGAAGCCAAGCGCCATTTTAAGCCAGGCGGTGAAGCCAAGCGGGCCAGGCGGTGAAGCCAAGCGCCATTGTAAGCCAGGCGGTGAAGCCAAGCACCATTGTTGGTCCGGGCGATGAAGCCAAGCGCCATTGTAAGCCAGGCGGTGAAGCCAAGCGCCATTGTAAGCCAGGTGGTGAAGCCAAGCGGGCCAGACGGTGAAGCCAAGCGCCATTGTAAGCCGGGAGGTGAAGCCAAGTGCCATTGTAAGCCAGGCGGTGAAGCCAAGCTGGCCAGGCGGTGAAGCCAAGCGCCATTGTAAGCCGGGCGGTGAAGCCAAGCGGGCCAGGCGGTGAAGCCAAGAGCCATTGTAAGCCAGGCGGTGAAGCCAAGCGCCATTGTCAGCCAGGCGGTGAAGCCAAGCGCCATTGTAAGCCAGGCGGTGAAGCCAAGCGGGCCAGGCGGTGAAGCCAAGCAGGCCAGGCGGTGAAGCCAAGCGGGCCAGGCAGTGAAGCCAAGCGCCATTGTAAGCCGGGCGGTGAAGCCAAGTACCATTGTAAGCCAGGCGGTGAAGCCAAGCGGGCCAGGCGGTGAAGCCAAGCGCCATTGTAAGCCGGGCGGTGAAGCCAAGCGGGCCAGGCGGTGAAGCCAAGCGGGCCAGGCGGTGAAGCCAAGCGCCATTTTAAGCCGGGCGGTAAAGCCAAGCGGGCCAGGCGGTGAAGCCAAGCGCCATTGTAAGCCGGGCGGTGAAGCCAAGCGCCATTGTTGGGCCGGGCGATGAAGCCAAGCGCCATTATAAGCCGGGCGGTGAAGCCAAGCGCCATTGTAAGCCGGGCGGTGAAGCCAAGCGGGCCAGGCGGTGAAGCCTAGTGCCATTGTAAGCCGGGCGGTGAAGCCAAGCGCCATTGTAAGCCGGGCGGTGAAGCCAAGCGCCATTGTTTGGCGGCGGTGAAGCCAAGCGCCATTATAAGCCGGGCGATGAAGCCAAGCGGGCCAGGCGGTGAAGCCAAGCGCCATTGTAAGCTGGGCGGTGAAGCCAAGCGCCATTGTTGTGCCGGGCGATGAAGCCAAGCGGGCCAGGCGGTGAAGCCAAGCGCTATTGTTGGGCCGGGCAGTGAAGCCAAGTGGGCCAGGTGGTGAAGCCAAGTGCCATTTTAGGCCAGGCGGTGAAGCCAAGCGTCATTGTGTGGGCCGGTCGGCGAAGCCTAGTGGGCAGTACGGTGAAGCCAAGCATCAATTTTTGGCCGGTTGGTGAAGCCAATCGTCATTTTACCCACTTAAACAAGACACGCTCATTCATCATTCAGAGTTTCTTCACCTGCATAGCCAGTCCTTAAGCCTAAAAAAAAAGACCTTAAACCTAAAAAAAAAACCTTAAACCTAAAAAAAAAAACCTTAAACCTAAAAAAAAAACCTTAAACCTAAAAACAAAAGAAAAAGAAGATACTATTCCTTTCATAAAATTGTGAGGGCATCAACTCGCCAATTGTAAGGACCAAAACTTCACTCTGCTCATCCCAGTTCTTCAACCTTCATCAGCAGCCATTTGATATCAGAATACCTTTCCAGACTGACCTGCTCCGAAGAAGCGCAGCTTACTTCACTAGCTGATTATCTTGGTCCAACCTTTAAGGACAAGACTGCCTACTAGAAGAAGCCTAGCTCGTTCCCTCTGCAGAGCCGGTCTTCTAGATCATTCCCCCAGAACCACCCGAAGGTTGATATCCGAAAGAATAGATCTAGATATCCGACCATTTGTACACTTGACAAACGGCTTGTACTCGTCCATCAAGGTACAAAGCATACTAGTCTCAGCGGGGTTTCTTCCCTCAGTAGGCCATTGTCCTCCAGGTTATTCCAAGAATTGTAATTCAAGCTGGATAGTAAGCCTTGTATCCTCCAAGCTGGTCAGTCCTTCCAAGTATCCTCCCTGTAGCTGTCTGTCAGTCAGTCAGTTTAAAGATCCCCGGGGGGGGGATCTCCTTCCTGTGGATGTGGTATCTCGAACTTGTTGATTGAGCACAATTATTTGAAGGTTTGGTCCTGGCAAAACTCGGCTGAATCTCCTTACCCTCACAAAATAAACTGAAATTAAACTTTAATGGGAAAAAATATTCTCATGTTTATAACTTTTTTTGGTGTTTTCATTTTTTCTTCTTTTTTTTTTTTTTTTTTTTTTTTTTTTTTTTTTTTTTTCATTTGCTGATCAAAGTACTTAAGTTCCGGTGAGACTCCTCAGAAGCCATTCGATATGATCAGCTGCTAACTGAACCTGCTTAATAGTACCACTGATGGTGATTGAATGACTATATTCGTGCCTTCGTGGCATATCTATTAAGCTGACTCCACTGTGGCGGGTGATTTCCATCAGCGTCCTTCCTTCCACTCCATATATGGCTCTGTGGAACCTCCTGGGCACATGCAAGTCGACAGTCACGTACCTGTTGAGGCCAGAGTCCCTTGTGGTGGTCACTCTAACCTTTTCACCTTGGAAGGTGATGTGACTACTGTCGGATGAGGAGATGGCCCTTTTGGGCTTCTCGGGTTCCAGGTCAAACACGATAAGTTTTCGTGTAGTTTTTTTAATCTTTTCTTCCTTTTTCTTCTCCTCCTTCTCCTTCTCCTCCTTCTCCTTCTCCTCCTCCTCCTTCTCCTCCTCCTCCTTCTCCTCCTTCTCCTCCTCCTCCTTCTCCTCCTTCTCCTTCTCCTCCTCCTCCTTCTCCTCCTTCTCCTTCTCCTCCTTGTCCTCCTCCTCCTTCTCCTCCTTCTCCTCGTCCGGGGAAATTTCCTTTTTGAGCTGCTCTTCCTGGCTGTTGCTGGTGCCATGGAGAGCGCCTTTTGAGGCTAGTAGCCAGCCAAGCACCTGACCCACACCAGATGCCCCTTCGACTTCCTCCTTCTCAGCCTTACGTCCGTTGGTATCCTGATCCTGTGCCTCGACTACTTTTTCCTCACTTTTATTGTCTCTGTCATCCTTTTGGACATCCTTCTGATCATCCTTAATATCCATTTTTAAACTTGTCCTAAGTCTCAGTTTCGTCATTCGAGGTTTGTTTTCTTCTTTCGTCTTATCTCCCTCTTCAAGTTCCTCCTTGAGTGAAGGGATGATCTCATTTGCCGCAAGCAGCTCGTCCTTGAGACCAACATTTTTTTCAGACTTTAATGTTTCCAGTTCTTGACTCAATTGGATGTTTTCTTGCTCCAAGTCATTCAATTTCAAATTTTCTTTTTTGTAATTTTCTAACTCTTGTAAAATTCCTTTGTAGCGCTCATTCCTGAGGAGATCATTTATTTTTGCCTCATTGAGGCTTTCTTCCAATTCCTGCTTCTGTTCTGAAATCTGCTGTATTACTTCCATTTTCTTTTCAGTGAATATTTCCAGTTTCCTTTTGTTCTGACGAACTTTATCCAATTTTTCTTTGATTTTAATATTTTCTTTTTCTTTCTCCATTAATTCATTTTTACATTGTTCCAGGAGAACTTCTTGATTGCAGAATTCCTTTTTTAGATGTTTGTTTGTGCGTTCTAGGTCGTCAATCTTTGTCGTCAAATTTTCCATATCGATTTGGTTATCGATTTGAAGACTTCCGATGATGTTACTGAGATGCTGATTCTCTGCTCTCAGCTCTTCATTCTCCTCTAAGAATTTAGATTGTTCTTCCTTTCTTAGACTGATCTCGGCAAAAGCTGCTTCCAGTTCTTTCTGCAGGAAACCGATGCGTTCCTCAAATGTCTTTTGGACATTCTCCTTCTCCTTCAGCTCTTCTCTTTTCTGATTTTTTTCCTCTGGGGGCCCTCCTTCCACCTTCTCCTCCATCCCGCCCTCAGAGTTGAAGGGGTCCTTAGACCTCATCCAAGAGGTCATCCTATACATTAAGGATCCTTCCTTTTGTGGTTCTGTGAAAA
>NC_090730.1:166370608-166388108 GCF_036898095.1 Palaemon carinicauda
GGCATATAGTATATTCACTAAATTGCTTGTAATAAAAAATGGCTTATAACTGTATAGGCCTATGTAAAATCATTCATGTTTGAAAGGGCAAAAGCTGGATTAGTTAGCAATCAATTTGCTTCTTATTCGATAATGTTGGGAAATGAAAGAAAGAAATATGTGGTCTAGGCCTATATTTTATTCTTAAAACTTTATTTCCCTTTAGAGGCGTTGATGTATTTAAAGGGTAAGGTTTTCCTGTCTCCCACGGTGTTTGTAAGTAAGGTAGCCTCGCCTCCTGTTTCTTGATTCCATAAAACCTATTATTATTATTATTATTATTATTATTATTATTATTATTATTAATTGCTAAGCTACAACCCTGGTTGGAAAAGCAGGATGCTATAAGCTATACTGTTATACAACTGGTTGGTAGGTCTAGGGCAATATAAGGACCTTGCAAACGTCAACTGCTTGCACCCCACGTAGGTGTTTGTAGGGCTACACACACACACACACACACACATATCATTGTAAGAGTCATTAGGGCCCTGTTCAGTAAAGGTGGTTGAGTTTTTTTATTTCCATGTCCCTGATCATCTCCTCCTATGCCTACTGACGCAAAGGGTCTCGGTTAGATTTCGCCAGTCGTCTCATCTTGAGCTTTGAAATCAATACTTTTCCATTCATATCTACTTCACGCTTCATAATCCTCAGCCATGTAGGCCTGGGTTGACTGAATTTCCACACCGAATGTCTTTTGAAAAGAAAAAACAAAAATAATCATTCTGTGAAGGGGATAAGAAAGGATCTTACAATCTGCATGTTCAGACTGGGGTGGAGGCAAGGTAGGCCTATAGCCCTTATTTGAAACTTATCTTTGAAGAATGACTTTGTATGAAAAATTGATTCCGTTAAATCAAGGTTTTTGACACCACGAAAATGGCGTCCTGTGTTAAAAGAAATACGAATGTCGTTAGGTTTTTGAAAAATCACGTTTTTGTGAAATTTGAAAGAAATGGCCGTTATAAACCTTACCTTTAAAATAGCTTGAAACATTTCTTGCTCTGAAGTTGCGCAGAACTTTTATTCCATTTCTCAGTGTGACGAATCCAAGTGGAATGTATGATTAAAATCTAAGAATTCAAGCGCAACATCATACGTATAGTGTATAATTTTTCATATTTCTTTCGTTATTAAATACATAAAAAGACTTATGAAGCTCATGAGCAATAAGGGTTTTTTGGGGGGTATTTTAAAGATATTCATGGTTAAATATCAGTTTTTAACTATAGACATTATTTTAATTCATTTTAATGTTGTTACTGGTGTTAAAATAATTTATTTTTCCTTGTTTCCTTTCCTCACTGGGCTATTTTCTCTGTTGGAGCCTCTGGGCGTATAGCATCCTGCTTTTCCAACTAGGGTTGTAGTTTAGCAAGTAATAATAATAGTAATAATAATAATAATAATAATATAAATTCAATAATCTCTAAAAAACCTCATATACAGTTAGAAATATGAGCCTTGATGTAATTTGTATTAAAAAAATTCAGCACTAAAACAAACTCCTAAAACTGAGTATTGAATTTATGAATAAATCAGCGGGAAGCCTGCTATTAAAAATTCCAACAATTCATAATGGAAGGAAGAGATGGTATATGCCAAGAAGGGAAAGGAACTGGGCACTCCAAGAGTTGTTCGAAATCCCTCCATAGAGCAGAGGAGGATTACCTTGGGACTAGACACGAACAGGACCGGTCGGCGAGGTTAAGCCACACATCTGGTGATTATTCCTCTCTCTCTCTCTCTCTCTCTCTCTCTCTCTCTCTCTCTCTCTTCTGAACGGAACCCTTTTCCCTTGCCTGGTTTTTTCTTTCGTTCACTAGTGATTTTTTTGTCCTCACATCAATATTCGCCCGTGTCTTGCAGAAGGCAAGGCAGTCTAAAACGAACGAACACCTCTCTCTCTCTCTCTCTCTCTCTCTCTCTCTCTCTCTCTCTCTCTCTCTCTCTCTGAACGGAACTCTTTTCCTTTGCCTAGTTTTTTCTTTCGTTCATTAGTGATTTTTCTGTCAATATTCGCCCGTGTCTTGCACAAGGCAAGACTCTAAAACGAACGAAGATCTCTCTCTCTCTCTCTCTCTCTCTCTCTCTCTCTCTCTACTGACCGGAACCCTTTTCCCTTGCATACTTTTTTCTTTCGTTCACTGGTGATTTTCTAGTCCTCACAACAATATTCGCCCGTGTCTTGCACAAGGCAAGACAATCTAAAACGAACGAACATCTCTCTCTCTCTCTCTCTCTCTCTCTCTCTCTCTCTCTCTCCTCTCTCTCTCCTGACCGGAACCCTTTTACCTTGCATACTTTTTTCTTTCGTTCACTGGTAATTTTCTAGTCCTCACAATATTCACCCATGTCTTGCACAAGGCAAGACAATGTAAAATGAACGAACATCTCTCTCTCTCTCTCTCTCTCTCTCTCTCTCTCTCTCTCTCTCTCTCTTTTATTTTTGCTTGGTAAGGCTGACTACATCTGAAATGTCATATGTTACTCGCAGAATACTTAGGTGTTTAACTATATCACTGAGCCCGTTTTATTGGTTTTTACATCGAGAAAAAAATCAAAGATTAATAAATGCAGCATTAGCTATGATAACACTAATAATTACATCCATGGAGGTAATGGGATGTTAGGTACATTAATGTATAGTAACGGTAGTTTCTCACGCTACGCAAGAATGATAATAATAGCATTAAAATATGAAGGATTTTATGACCTTTTAAGAGTAAGGTACTGAATGATATATTAGTGAAAGTTGCCAATATGTCTTCTCATTGCACTTGTTTAGTACTGTTTTAACATACAATAATAATAATAATAATGATAATAATAATAATAATAATAATAATAAAGATGATAATGATAATGAGTAGAAGAAGAAGAAGGAGAAGAAGAAACAACCGTCTGAGATTCAGGAAGTAAAAGACAACAATGGGCCGTAAAGGGCTGTGTATTCCTGTGTTTATAGCAATGATTACTGAAGAATTAAAATGACAATAGGAATCTCTCTCTCTCTCTCTCTCTCTCTCTCTCTCTCTCTCTCTCTCTCCCAAGAAGGCGATTTGCATGGAAAGTCACCTCTGATTTATAGCTGTCAAACAGCTCATGCTAACCCATTTCTTTAATTCCCTATTATCACTCCAAAATCAAATCAGTGTTCTCTAGTCTTGTGTAGTGCCATAACCACTGTCTTGGATTAGAGTTCTCATGGTTGAGGGTACGCTCGAGCACTCTGTTCTATCTTATTTCTCTCTTTTTTTTTCAATAGCTTATGTATAAGAGATCTAATTTAACGTTACTGTTCTTAAAATATCTTATTTTAATTATTTGTTACTTTACTTATAGCTTATTTATTTCCTTATTTCCTTTTCTCACTGGGCTATTTTTCCCTGTTGGAGCCCTTGGGCTTACAGCATCTTGCTTTTCCAACTAAGGTTATAGCTTGGCTAGTAATAATAATAATAATAATAATAATAATAATAATAATAATAATAATAATAATAATGATAATAATAATTACAATCCCCCTTAATTTTGCTGTGAATTCTTCAAGTTACGAAAATCCCTTATCAGCGATGTAGAGCTTTCCAAGACAGATAAGGTTTGACGTCATTATGCGGATAAGGATAATGCTTAAATCATGTAGGAATTTGGTTTCAAATGGTCGCTCGTACAACGGGTCTAATAGTTTACAGTTCTGATCTTGATCTCTCTTGGGACAGTTGTGAGTATTAGCTTATATTTATTTATTTTACTTATTTATTCTACTTATTTTACTTCCATTCCCTTGTATAGTTTGTGTTTAGATTTTTTTAGCATTTATATGTAAGAATAATTGAAATAAGTGTATGAGTGAAATTAATGAAGAGTTTGTATAACTCAGAAGGAAACAATTGAATTGGTTTGTTTTATTTTACAAAAAAAAAAAAAAAAAAAAAAAAAAGGTATTCCCAAGAGAACGTTTTGTATTTTTTTTTATTATTAACAAGTCTACCCGAGCCGTCATAAGTGATGTCTAATTATTTAGGCCTAGATAGATATGCAAACACGCACACATTCAGATTCAACCATTCCCACCCCCCGCCTCCTATCCTAACTACAAACCACTGGTTCGCCAATTTCTGGGAGAATGTGGTTTCCGAGTTTACCTCTCAGGTACCCCATCTCACCAGGGTATGACTACTCTCTTTCTTCTTTAAGCGTAACAGAAAAGAAATAAATATATTCCCTTTCTGGTGGGGATACCTTAACGTAGTGAAAGGGTTTGTATATCGCTATGATCAACAAGGCTGTATTATTTAGGGCTACCCATTCTAGGTTGGTTTGCTGTGAGTGATCAGACCAAAGTCTCCCATTATCACCAATCCGCAGTGGCCAGCGTGTTGATGAAAATGGCCGAATCCCAGACATGACCAAGACATGATTGAGGCCTTTATCATGTATTAGAAGTGGCTGCATTTGTTGCTGTTGTCGTTGTATATATATATATATATATATATATATATATATATATATATATATATATATATGTACACACATACATATATATATATATATATATATATATATATACATATATACACACACACAATCAGACACTTCCTCTGTATTATATAGGGAAGATAAATCGATGCTTATCCCCGATCTGTAATAACCTTTAAAAAAAAATATATTCATGCCTTCAAAAGTAATCCATCCCTGACCCCAAAACCATAACTAATCATTTCCGTTAATCTTGGCATTCTTATTAATGGCTTCCGGAAGCTCCTTGGCCGTGGAAAGTTCGCTCGTTTGACCATGCTAGGTCACCAGACTTATCATTAGCTTAGGCCACTATCGGGCATTGGTATGCCTTGGGGCATAGACCGGGTGATCAGCATGGACGCCTGGTCAAATGCAGGAAGAATGGAAGTCAAATTATAATTGTAGCGTTGTGTAAAGGTCATTCCTGTATCAAGTTCGGTGGTCTAGTTTTGGTCAGGTGGAGTTGCTTTGCCGTTGCAAGAGAGGTCAAAGGTCATGTAACGGTAATGTAATTTTGTTAGATTGTATTTAGTTCAAGTATAGTTTAGACTTTGCTTATCCAAACTTCAAAACAATAAAGAAGAGAGAGAGAGAGAGAGAGAGAGAGAGAGAGAGAGAGAGAGAGAGAGAGAGAGAGAGAGAGAGAGAGAGAGAGAGAGAGTCTGAATTTGCATTAGAAATGAAACTATAAGAGAGATTACTCGAGTGCCACATGTGGATGAGATCATGATGAGGGGAAGATGGAGAGGGTTTGGGCATGCTGTTCACACTTCCCCAAGAGAGATTAATTCACCAAACGTTCAGCTGGGCTCCATAAGGCACTAGAAGAGTTGAAAGATCAAGGCTTACTTGGGTAAGGACTATGAAGCGCGAAGTAGGAGATAATGAATGGAGAAGTATTGAATTAAAAGCTCAAGATAGAGACGACTGGCGAAATCTAACCGAGGCCCCCTGCGTCAATAGGCGTAGTAGATGATGACGAATTTGCATTATTTTCATGAGTTTACTCATTTCCAAAAGGATATTGAAGCGAAATAAAACCAAAATTGGTTCAATTTTACAATTTTGGTGGGTCTTCCTCAAGGGAGGATCGAATCTAGATGAATATTATTTGAATATTTGGGTTAATGAAATTTAATGATAACTATTTCCCTTATCCTGCAAAAGATAATTGACTTATATGAAAGCAATTACTTCTTAAATATCATAGTTATCCCAATTATTCATTTATATATCCCCCAAAAAATTAATTGTTAAATATTTTTCTTGTAGTTTGTTTATTTCCTTTCCTCACTGGGCTATTTTCCCTGTTGGAGCCCTCGGGCTTATAGCATTCTGCTTTTCCAACTAGGGTTGTAGCTTAGCAATTAATAATAATAGGGATAATAATATCAAAATTTTTGACATTTGTTTTACTAGAAAGTGTCCGCTTGCCCCGGAAGATATTCAAGGAAATAAACAGGTGGTATTTCTTCCCATTCTCATGAGCAGTGAGTGACCTTTTGCTGAGACCTTATCAAAGGTCATAGCAGGGTTGACAAGCTTGGCTGAATAAGATCCAGTTTTCTTATACGGCCGGATGCATTGACTGATATGTTGAAGGCTGTCTCTAGAAATGTCATTTTTTTATAAGTTCTGTTGGAACGAAGTGGGGAAATGAAAATGAGTTATTACAGGTTATAAGTGTAATGCATACGTCTGTAGGCTTACATTATTATTATTATTATTATTATTATTATTATTATTATTATTATTACTACTACTACTACTACTACTACTACTACTACTACTACTACTACTACTACTAGCGTAAGCAACCCGTCAGAAATGACAGCTAATTAGTTAGTCATATGCATACACACGCAGCCACAGATTCAACCCTTCTCACCCTCTCCCCCTTTGTTAACTACCTTTCGAGGCACCCCCTCTCACCTGGTATGACTACTCCCTCTCCCCCTACCCGAGGGACTGGGAGAGATCGAATACCCATACGTTTGGCAATTTCTCTTTGTAATATAAGAGAGATTATTATTATTATTAGTAGTAGTAGTAATATTATTATTATTATTATTATTATTATTATTATTATTATTATTATTATTATTGTTATTACTGTTATTATTATTATTATTATTATTGTTATTATTATTGTTATTATTATTATTATTACTAAGGGATAATACGAGAATGTAGTTTTGATAGAAGTTTACTTCTAATGTTAAATAGATAGTGATTTAGTTTTAACAAATTCGTTTTAACCTTATGTTTTCCTGACTGAATAGAATGTGGACGCAAATGACACATGGCCATATAATGGTCACTTGAGTGACCTTGCTCTTTCTTAGCATAAATGTCAAGAGAGAGAGAGAGAGAGAGAGAGAGAGAGAGAGAGAGAGAGAGAGAGAGAGAGAGAGAGAGAGAGATAGATTCACTATCATTGCAAAGCAAATTCTTTTCGCATGGATTGAATTAGTACAGCATAGTACACTTAGTACTAATGGAAGTTAGCTTTGAGGTTAAGGGGAATGTTGAGCCAAGAATGTTTAGTTTCCCATGTGTATGGAAGGGAGTTACGCACATACATACATACACACACATTAGGGAGATAGACAAAAATACATTCTGTGTGACTACGTAATGAAGGGATTGCGATGAAAATGTATAGACACACACACATATATATATGTGTGTATATATATATATATATATATATATATATATATATATAAAATTGTATATATTAGTGTACGTGACCTGTCAAAAATGACAGCTAAATATTTACATAGATATTCACACTCACACGCACGCACACACCGATTCAACCCTTCCCACATATTTTATATATATATTTATATTTATATATTTATATATATATTTATATATATATATATATATATATATATATATATATATATATATATATATATATATATATCCAGACACTTCCTCTTTATTATAAAGGGCAATTTGTGTGTGTAGTTAGGAGTAGATACTTTTAATATTATTTCAATCTTTCAATACGATAATTAATCTGTTTTTTTTTTATTTTTTATTATAAATTTATTGTGAAGGGATCTAGATAAGTATTAAATCCTTTAATCTTTATCGTTCGTGAAACCTGAAACCAATTATGATTATCAATCTTGTTTCTTGTACCTTTTACGCCTTGCATCATTGTTACATTTATTTTTTACTCATTTTGATGCCAGTCATTTTTCGGCCATTGACTTTGAGTGGACTCCGTCTCATTTGTTCAGGTTTGTGACTTTAGTTCGAATGACGCAAAATGACAGTGTGTCAATGTATACATTATATCAATCAGTCAACCGGCCATGAAGTGACATGGAAAGGTCAGAGCTGTTCAGAAGTTGATGTCAGTTCGTCATTGTCTGTAATCTGGAGAGATTATGATTTGGCTTCCGTTTTGAAATATAATGTTAATAATAATAATTCCTTTCCTTCCTGGGCTATTTTTCCCTCTTGGGGCCCTTGGGCCTATTGCATCCTGTCTTTCCAACTAGGGTTGTAGCTTAGCTAATAATAATAATAATAATAGTATATATACACATGTAGCCATGACCCTATATATATATATATATATATATATATATATATATATATATATATATATATATATATAGCCAGACACTTATTCTTATTAGGCTATACAAAGGAGGTGAGTCAAATTAGACAAGTTCTAGAATTATTCATGTCTTCCGAGTCTCTTATCTAAATTCGAAAATGTCATACTTATCATTTTAGTCTTTTACACTCACGGATTCACTAAACCAATTTCAACATATTTTTGTATCTTAATCACACTTTTTAATTGTTTTCAATGATAATATATAATTGAAATATCCTCGGAATTATTTCATTTTGCTTATCATATCGCATGTACAGTTGGCTTCATTAATTCAGGTACACTTAGCGTGAAGCATAGGAGACGTTAATGTATCGGAATTGATGGAGCCAACTGTACGTCTTAATAATTGCTTTCAGTGACGTAATATATGATAAGAAGCGATTTAATTCTTTTATAATTATGGGCGAGGCAGGTTTATTTACACAATGCGGATTAACACTATCAAAAGATCTGTTAATATTTAGATTAAACAAAACAAAAAAAGCCAGGTGGATTTCCACATTCCTCATATCTTATCGTTTTTTCATACGAAAGATAAGACCTTGGGTAAATGAGATTAAGAGATATGTTTTATCAGAGAAGGGTTGGTTGATAATTTCATTTTGGGAGCTTTAACTAAACCCAGGGGCTCAGAGGTAACTTGAAGCTCTTGCGAGTAAGTGTCCTAAACTACTTTGTGATTCGTTTATTTCATTTTTTTATAATTTCTATTTATATTTGAACAACAGAAGTTTACATTCCGTAAGTATCCTTAGCGTACATTTGCGACGATGAATATTGAGTGAAAAATTGTGAAATTGAGTTTAAACAATAGTGTGAAGAGCTGATATATAGCTTGGTTGTGTAAAGAGTATTGTGTTTTACAACTGGAGTGTATTAATTTCTTTATTGAGATGTATAGAATTTATCTATAACATCTTTATGGTAATTTTCCACCTTGAAGGTACTCGTTACTGTTATTAATGATGATAAAATGACCTTAAATAGAAATTGAGGCTAATGACTGTACTGTATGTTACAGGAATTGAGGCTCATGACAGTATGCTATTGTCTATTGATCGTTAAATATAATTATATATATATATATATATATATATATATATATATATATATATATATATATATATATATATATATATGCACATGTATGTATGTATGTATATTGTATATATAAATGTTTAAGGATTATTGATATTGATAGTTCTATCAATAATCAAAGATTTTTTATCTATATACGGATTTCCCAAAAGAGTTACGCACATTTTATTTGATTCGTGGAAAGTAACCTTTCATGAAGACCGATTTAAGAGCTGTTGCATCGGGACAATCAACTCATTGTAATTTCAATTAACTTTAGTTGTAGAAAAGTACAATGAATTACATTCTCTCTTCTTATCATTACAAATACCGTAGTTAATCTCCTAATAGTTCTAAATTTTTTTTTTTATCTTTTATTATAGAAATACAATTAAATTCTATTAATTTAAATAATTTTCGTGATTATTCTATTATATCCATATGGATGTGAACTTATACAGTATTATACAAAATAAATAAAAGTCAATATAAATCAAAATATATAGGTTATAACATATAGATTAATGGGCTCTGGATTATTTCAACCATAGAAATACAATTACATTTTATTTATTTACATTTATAGTAATTATTCAATTACAACAACATGGATGTGAACTTATACAGTATCATACAAAATGAATGAAAGTCAATATAAATAGAAATATATAGGTTATAACATATAGATTAATGGGATCTGGATTACCTTCGAAAACATGAATTCGTTTCCTGGATCCGGGGAAGAGACAGATGGAAAAGGCTGAAGAAAAATGGAAAAGAAAAACGCTATAACTTCCGGGCACGCAGTCAGTTCTCGTCCTTGGCCAAACAGTTACACGAGAGAGAGAGAGAGAGAGAGAGAGAGAGAGAGAGAGAGAGAGAGAGAGAGAGAGAGAGAGAGTCCTTGGCCAGTTTTTGTTATATATATTTATATATGATTTTCTTCGCTTGAAAGTGTTCTTAATATGTGTAGTTCATATGTTTTTTCTATTTTTTTTTCTTTAGTTTTGTAGCAACATTGAATCTGGCAGTATTAGGATTTTTTTTTTTTTTTGCTGGTTCTTGACGTCACCATGAAATGAACTCGGTACTTTTTATTTTATTTTTATTTTTACTCCTAAAAAGCGAAATCATCTATGAATAATGATTATTTCTTATTACTTTACATCACTAATACATTTCAACCATATCGAATAACGTTATTTGTTAATTTTTAACAATATAAATGAAGGAGAATTGAAGCGTCTGGCTTCATTTGGTAACTGTTCACAGCAGTGTCTTCGACCACCTGAGAATGTGTCGTTCTAGTTGGTATTTCCTTGGGCCGTCTAGTTAACTCTACTTTATTAAGAAAAATATAATCATTATTTTCTTATTTAATTGGGATGCAATCGTCATAATATTAAATTACATTGCAACCCAAGCGAAATGGTATTTATCTTATTCTCATCTAAAACGATCCGCGCTGGCGTTGGTAACACTGTCTTGCACACTCCCTGGAAGTTGAAAGTTCAATGGCAGAAGTGATGTGACTATCCAGTGTTCTTGTTTTTTATTTTTTATTCTTTTTTATTGGGGGTAGCTGCTAAATTGGCGGTGTTTAGACATTTCCTTTATGTATGGAACTCAAGACAATAAATGGTAAACATTCCTTTCTGAAAAACCTGATAATAATAATAATAGTAATAATAATAATAGTAATAATGATATTGTTAGATCTTTCATTAATTTGAGGGGTTTAGATTTGCAGAGCGTTATCTTGCCAAACCTTTATTTTTACGAGAGAGAGAGAGAGAGAGAGAGAGAGAGAGAGAGAGAGAGAGAGAGAGAGAGAGAGAGAGAGAGAGAGAGAGAGAGAGAGAGAGAGAGAGAGAATTCTTACGATCTAGAATTTAGCCCATGCCACCATAGGTAAAAGAAAAAGTTATTTTGAGAGAGAAAATAATTTGTTACGATCAAGTATTTAGCCCCCATCACCTCATAAATAAGAGAAAGAGTTATTTTGTGATAATAGATAACGAATACATCCTTATCGGCGGTAGAGACCGTTGCCGTACGGCGCAGGACCCTGAGAGACATACCAAGGTGCTCATACCCGTTAGAGAGGAAATCCAGAGTTTAAGACGTCATTTCAAAATGCTTCGTATGGATCATGAACGATATTTTCGTTCTGTATTTTACATACTGTTCGATAAGACTTCAAATGTTGAAGATATTGATATTAGAGCAATTTTTGATACCTTGAGTTCTTCTAAAGCGCGATTGTGATTAGATAAAGTTGAATATTGAACGAAATGGGGAAAATGGTTGGGTTGGTGCAAAGGGAATGATGTAAGGGTTGCGCTTTGGTCCATGATGCAGTCATTATTTTAAAATGGGGGTTTTAGATAACAGTTAATTTTATAAATAATTACTGTAAACATTACGTGTATTGTTTTAATTCTGGGATTTGATGTAATTTGATGATCAATTCATCTAAGATATCAACGTTATGGACATAACTTACAAGTGCGTTGGTTGATGTTTAAGAAATAGCATTGTCTGTTTCCCCTTTTATCCATTGGGTGAGTTTGCAGAATGTTGCGAAGCTTAACATATTTGCTTTGAAGAGTTTCCTTTGATCTTATAGTTTCTTACTTTACTTTAAGGGCTGCGTTTCTGGTCTTATACTGCAGAGGAATTCTACTCTCTACAGGAGATTTCTACACTATTAAAAGTTGCATTAAAAAGCGGTAAATGTCTGGCAACATTAATTCCAGGATTTTTTACCGTTTTAAAATCCGATATATTGACGTAAATAAGTGATATTACGGTCACCAACCCGCAAAAGATAATAACAACGTAAGGTAAAATTACGGTTGCCTGTATTTTACTGAAATACGGCTTAGAAGAGTATATTTTTACGGAGAATTTCCGATTAAAATTGCGGTTTTTTCTAACAGTGTATGCTATATTGCCAGAGTGAGGGAGCTAAACTATCCCGTAATAATAACAACGTAAGGTAAAATTACGGTCGCCTGTATTTTACTGAAATACGGCTTAGAAGAGTATATTTTTACGGAGAATTACCGATTAAAATTACGGGTTTTTTCTAACAGTGTATGCTACATTGCCAGAGTGAGGGAGCTAAACTATATTGGGATAGTATAAATGAATATAAAGGTATTTTCCAAGTTTGGCTTGTAATGTACCCTCCAGCCTTTAGTGTCATCCTGTTTGGCGTTATCAGAGGTTTTGAATAAGCAGGCGACTGTTGTGGCGGTGTTGTTTGCTTGCCGGATTCCTCGGGTATTAATTTTGCTTTTAAGGAGGTCTGTCAACTTGTTTGTTTGCAATTTCTGACGGGAGTGGCGTATTTGCCTGGGATAGTGGCATAGACTCTGTACCATGGTCATCCACTATCTTGGGGTAGAGTTCTCTTGCTTGAGGGTACACTTGGGCGCACTGTTCTATGTTATTTCTCTTCCCCTTTTTTTAAGTTTTTATAGCTTATATATGAAAGGTTTATTTGAATGCCGTTACTATTCTTAAAATATTTTTTAGTGTTAATTACTTCACTTGTAATTTATTTATTTCCTTATTTTCTTTCCTCACTGAGCTATTTTCCCTGTTGGAACCATTTGGCTTATAGCATCTTTCTTTTCCAACTAAGGTTGTACCTCACCAAATAATAATAATAATAATAATAATAATAATAATAATATACAGATTGTGTTTGGGTACAGTTAAGTGTTTGCTACCGTCAAAAAAAAAAAAAAAAGTTTGTGATGAATGGGAATATACCGCACATAATTGCTGTGGTTGAAAGAGATATCTTTTTTCCTGTGCCTCCTGGATGTCGCTGTGTTCGTTTTACTATTTTCACTTATAAGACTTCCTTCACAGTATTATCGTTTAAAAAGATACGGTTAAATTTTTTATCGTGTTGGTGCACCTTATGAGCTCAATAGATTCTTAAACCCTAACAAAAAAAAAAAAAAATATTATTTCTTTAAGAGGAATCCCTCTAGGAATTAGATAATGGATAATTCTAAAAGATAATTTTACATTATTATTATTATTGTTATTATTATTATTATTATTGCTGTTGTTATATTTATTATTATTATTATTATTATTATTATTATTATTATTATTATTATTATTGTTGTTGTTATATTTATTATTATCATTATCATTATTATTGTTATTATTATTATTATTATTATTATTATTATTATTATTATTATTATTATTAGATCAGCTACAACCCGAGATGGAAAAGCAGGATGGTCTAAGCCCAAGGGTTCCAACAGGGAAAAATAGTCCATTGAGGAATGAAACAAGGAAATAAATAAACTACAAGAGAAATAATAAACAAACAAAATAACATATTCTAAGAACAATAACAACATTAAAGTACATCTTTCCTATATAAACTATAAATAGAGACTTATATCACTGTTCAACATAAAAACATTCGCTGCAAGTTTGATCTTTTGAAGCAGAGGAATGAGAAGGCAAATATGCCAAGCCTTATTCACTAATGATTTGCACCCAAGGCTGGCTGGCTGTCTCTCCCTCTGTTACCAAGAAGTTGGGACGGGAAAGAAACGGGGGAGGAAGAGGAAAGAAGAGATGACAGATGTGTGAGTGACGGACTTTCATTTTACCGTCCTACATAATAGACGAGGGAAGAGTTTAAGAACCATGGGAAGTTCTTGGCAATTGACCTCATTTTTAAGGTATCGTTTATAGTAAACAAAAGTGTGATTGGCTGATTTATGTAGCCAATTAACGTTGCAAAGAGAGAGAGAGAGAGAGAGAGAGAGAGAGAGAGAGAGAGAGAGAGAGAGAGAGAGAGAGATCTGGAAATCATGATTTAGGGACATTACAATCGGAAATTTACCATTTTCCTTTTCTAGAGCGCTGTTATAAAAAAAACACATTTTATGATGTGTACAAATCCCTTCTCATTTTCAATGTTTTTTTTTTTTTCTAGCCAAATGCATTAACGACTTAAGTTTTCGATTATTTTTTCTTTTTCTAAATAACCCACCGTTAAAATTACTGTTGAATTAATACTAGCGTTATACGTATTACAATTAAACATACATACGAAAGCAAAGTGAAATTTTCAAAACAAAGATATACAGTATTCCTTTCGCTACCATGCTCATACCCAAGGCACTCCAAGCTCATAAAGACAAGCCAAACGCAGACATGCATTGATAAATGCGCATTGTTTTAAATTTACTTATTCCTCCGCTCTCTTACGTCTAACGAAAGTGATTGGATGACCTTACATCTAAGGGCTGACTTGTGGCTGCTTGTGCATGACTCGAATGCACGGTGAAGGAGATTTGTAATTCAACCACATCGTAAAGGTTTAGAGTAGATTTTACGGATTGAAAGATGTAAAACATTGTGCGGACGCGCCAGTTAAGTAATAAATGACTCTGAGAAACAGGGGTGAATGCATGAGTTTATATACAATCCGTTCCAAGCAAGAACGGCACAAAAATTCCAACACAATGATTGAAGAACATACAGGCTTAGATAGGTTATCAGTGCGAGGGGAGAGCGATAAGGATAATATATATATATATATATATATATATATATATATAATATATATATATATATATATATATATATATATATATATAACAGAAATACCGTTCCATTGTACGAGCGTGTGTGATACACGTGCGGTACAACATTCATGTGTGTGCTTGTGTTACTGCTATGTTTTAAATGGAAAGGAATGTATGCGGTACTGTAATTCAGCTTTGAGAATAAAGATATCTTTATTCCAAGATATATATATATATATATATATATATATATATATATATATATATATATATATATATATATATATATATATATATATATATATATATATATATATATATATATATACACCATTGGTATCTATATATGTAGAATACGCTTCGTGAATATATTTTTTTATGGTAATTTTACAAAATTTTTGTTAAGAGAGGAAACTTCATTGTTCACAATTTAACAATTATGTTTTATAGCACGAGTAATTACTTGTATATATGTGTAAATCGTATAGAAATGGAATTATCACAGTTGAAGCTATTGTATTTATAGCATTAATTACCGACGACCTTCAAAGTTTGTAAGTACCTTGAATAAACCTATTTCAAGATAACGACAACAAATGCAACCGTGTCTAGTCCACTGGAGGACAAAGGCCTGTCTTGGGGTAGAGTTCTCTTGCTTGAGGGTGCTCTCGGGCACACTATTCTATCTTATTTCCCTTCCTCTTGTTTTGTTAAAGTTTACATAGTTTATATAGGAAATATTTAGTTTAATGCTGTCACTTTTCTTAAAATATTTTATTTTTCCTTATTTCCTTTCCTCACTGGGCTGTTTTCCCTGTTGGGGTCCCTGGGTTTGTAGCATCCTGCTTTTCCAACTAAGGTTGTAGCTTAATAATAGTAATAATATGTCAATCATGCGTGGGGTTTGTCCCGTTTTTATCACCACGCTGTTCAGTGCGGATTGGTGATCGCTTGCAACAAAGTAACCTATTATGGATCGCCCTGATTAGCACAGCTTTGCTGATCATGGCGATACGCAAAATCTTTTCACCACATGAAGGTATCCCCTCTCAGAAAGAGAATCCAAGATGGTTTCTCGGTAAATCTTCGCCAACTACTGTAACACGACGGATTATTTCTAAGGATGGCTCCTTACCGTTCACAACAGATACAAATTACGAACGAAGTTTGGAGTTCCACTCATGTTTAGAAGTTGCACAACGGTGCAGGAAATTTATTTGCAACGCGAAAGACGCTATTTGCATATTGGCCTATTTTTATGTCAATGATAAAAAATAATCTAGGATTTCTAAAGCCCATAATTTACGTAAACCAACAGGAGCATGTTCCTCGCAAATCGGAAAAGAGAAATTTCTTGATATCGGAATCCATTAGCGGCTTCGAAACAATGCAACAAGTCGACATACTTTTTACAGCGATTCCAACTGTTGGACTTTCATCAGATGGTGTTGGTCAATTTCATTTTTCTCAACAATTAGGTTGGGGTGTTGGTCTCGCTGCTGCTTCTTCCCAATGATTATAGAAGAGAGCTCATTCAATGATCGTTTCCTGATCCTTATTTATTTATCATGTACTTATTACTTCTGCCAACGAAGTTGGAAGGAGGTTGTGTTTTACCCTCTGTTTGTGTGTGTATGTGTTTTTTTTTTGTGAACAGTTTCCTGGTCACAATTTTAATCGTTTTTATTATGTACTTATTACCTCCGCCAACGAAGTTGGAACGAGGTTGTGTTTTACCCCCTGTGTATGTGTGTTTCTTTGTTTGTTTGTGAACATTTTCCTGGTCACAATTTTAATCGTTTTTATCATGTACTTATTACCTCCGCCAACGAAGTTGGAAGGAGGTTATGTTTTACCGCCTGTTTGTGTGTGTGTGTTTGTTTGTGAACAGCTTCCTGGTCACAATTTTAATCGTTTTTATCATGTACTTATTACTTCCGTCAACGAAGCTGGAAGGAGGTTGTGTTTTACCCCCTGTTTGTGTGTTTGTTTGTTTGGTAACAGCTTCCTGGCCGCAATTTTAAACGTAGAGTAATTAAACTTGCAGGGATTAACTGTTATGTAAAAAGCTGGAAATGATTACATTTTGGAAGGTCAGGGTAATGGTCAAGAAAAAGGTCGAGAAATAAGCTGCTGCGGAGGAGGTCTGCGCTCTACTGAGTGACCATCTAGTTTATTATTATTATTATTATTATTATTATTATTATTATTATTATTATTATTACTAGAAAAGCTATAACACCAATGGGAAACGCAGGATGCTATAAGCCCAAAGGCTTCAACAGGGGAAAATAGGTCAGTGAGGAAAAGAAATAAGGAAATAAATGAACTATGTTTTTCCTTTGAAAATATAGGAAGTTTGATCTTATCTTAAAACGTCCTATACGACAGAGTCAATTATCTGTATTGACTCTGCTATACGATAGACGATAAACCCTTCATGTCGTTTATTATTATCACGTTGACATTATATTCCATCTTTCTTAATGTTCTCTCTCTCTCTCTCTCTCTCTCTCTCTCTCTCTCTCTCTCTCTCTCTCTCTCTCTCTCTCTCTCTCTCTCTCTCGTCAGTGCAAAATAATTTCTTTTCCATCTGGGTTGATCTCCTTACTTAACGACGGGCGTGTTTATTAGA
>NC_090730.1:166398108-166400608 GCF_036898095.1 Palaemon carinicauda
AGTATATATATGTATATATATATGTGTGTATATGTATATATATGTCTGTTATATATATATATATATATATATATACATAATATAGGCTATATATGTACATATAATTATATATATATATATATATATATATCGTAGAGACAAATAACCGTGCTCTTTAAGAGGCTTTTGCGCACCAAGAAATGTTTCATAAAGACGTATTATGGATACAAAGCTAAACAGAATCTTATAAACGAACACAATATATACATTTATATTTATCAAAACATATAATGAATCATGACACATCCAAGGACGCAATTTATTCTAGATTCAATTAAGACTAAATAAAATACTACGTTACCTAAGATCTCTTTTAATGTTGTTACTGTTCTTAAAATATTTTTTTTTAAATATTACATTACTGCTCTTGTAGTTTATTTATTTCCTTGTTTCCTTTCCTCACTGGGATATTTTTCCCTGCTGGGGTCCTTGGACTTATAGCAACTTGGTTTTCCAACTAAGGGTATAGCTTAGCTAATAATAATAATAACAATAATAATAATAATAATAATAATAAAAATAATAATAATAATAATAATTTGCAAACACAAAATAAATTGTTTGTGCTGTAAATAAAATTTTTTAAAATCTCTAGTAATTTCGTACCTTCATTGCGAATTTTACTTTCTGCAAGGTGATGAAATCTCGACAAGTTGTTACTCTCAGTGGCAAACTTAAGCAAAGTCCATTACGCGTGGGAAATTTTGCAATTTTCTCTTTACTGGGCAATATTGTTGCAAATATATTTCAACAACAACAAAAATACTAATATAGTGATAATTCGTTAGGTTTTTTTTTTTTTTTTTTTTTTTAAGAACTTAAGCAATCTATAAGGCTTGAGGTGGCCGATGTGGTAATGTCCCTGACTGGTGATCGCCAGACTGGGGTTCGAGGTACGCTCAAACTCGTCAGTTCCTTTGGTCGTTGCAACCTCACCATCTTTGTGAGCTAAGTAAGGGGGGTTTTGGGGGTAGCATATAGGTCTATCTGCTGAGTCATCAGTAGCCATTGCCTAGTCCTCCTTGGTCCTAGCTTGGGGTGGAGAGGGGGCTTGGTCGCTGATCATATGTATATATGGTCAGATTCAAGGGCCTTGTCCTACTTGATAGGGCAATGTCATTGTCCCTTGCCTCTGCCATTCATTCATATGTATATATGGTCAGTCTCTAGGGCATTGTCCTTCTTGATAGGACAATATCACTCTCTCTTACCTCTGCCATTCATTCATATGTATATATGGTCAGTCTCTAGGGCATTGTCCTTCTTGATAAGACAATATCACTCTCTCTTACCTCTGCCATTCATGAGAGGCCTTTAAACCTTTAAACCTTTATGTGTACATGGAGTTAACTGGATTTAGCCAGGATACTGCACTTGCCTGCATAGACTTCTGTGTTTCTAAAGGTAACGGGTTTAGTCGGTAAAAGATGAAAGTTATGTGTGAAACGTGTGTCTGGCTATGTGGTGTTCGGCTACGTGACTTGATATTAACTCCTTGTTATATCCTGGTCGCGTTTTGGTTATTTTCTAGTTCCTGCCACAGATTCCTTGTATTCGATAAAACACATCTTTTATTATTATGATGATGATGATGATTATTATTATTATTATTATTATTATTATTACTGGTTAAGCTACATTATTATTATTATTATTATTATTATTATTATTATTATTATTGTTGTTGTTGTTGTAGTTATTATTATTGCTGGCTATTCTACGTTATTATTATTATTATTATTGTTATTATTATTATTATTATTATTATTATTATTATTATTATTATTATTGCGTTGTTACTGGCTAAGGTACAACCCCAGTTGGAAAAGCAGGATGCTATAAGTCCAAAGGCTCTAAAAGAGGAAATAGCCCAGTGAGGAAAGAAAATAAAGAAACAGATAGAATGGTGTGCCTGATTGTAGCCTCAAGCAAGAGATTTCTTAATCCGAGACCATGGTACAGAGGCTATGGCACTACCCAAGACTAGAGAATAATGGTGTCCATTTGCTAGAAGGGCTACCTACCATTGCTAAAGAGTATCTTCTACCCTTACCAAGAGGAAAGTAGCCTCTGAACAATTACAGTGCAGTATTTAAACCCTTCAGTGAAGACGAATTGTATGTTGAGATTTCTTATTTTTATTTGTTATTAATTATTAATTCTTCGTTTTATTCTAGACAGCTTACATTAGCACAGAACTTTTATTTAATACGGAGCAATAGGTAAAGGAAAAATGGAATCTTAAAAAATATATTGTGTGGTGTATGGGGAAATAGATAAAGAAAAAAGGGAATATAACTTGATATTGTGTACTGGGAAATAGATAAAGGAAAAAGGAATCCTGAAAGGATATTGTCTGGTGTACTGGGAAATCCTTAAAAAAAGAGGAATCCTAACTGGATATTGTGTGATGTACTGGGAACTAGATAAAAACAAAAAGAATCCTAAAAGGATATTGTGT
>NC_090730.1:166405608-166428108 GCF_036898095.1 Palaemon carinicauda
TAGTAGTAGTAGTAGTAGTAGTAGTAGTAGTGGGTGTGTGTGTTGTTGTTGTTGTTGTTGTTGTGTATGGCAGGTCAAATTCCTTCACAGACCACAACTGTAAGCTGGGCGTAAAGCGTAGCCATGCCCAAGAGTAAAATAAATCACATCCATAAATAAAAAAATCTAAATGAATTTACGACTCTCAAACCTTGAACCTACAAAACGAATGCCATTATAGTTCAGTGTTACTCGGTTAAGGCCTGAGACTCACATACATTCCAAGAGGGGTCAAACATTCTGTCCCTTACAGATTAGTGTCTCCTAATTCAAGGCGGTATGATTTAAAGCTTTGGAGGCTGAAAGAACCGTGGTGCTGATCAATAAGAGTATTTTTTAATTTTTTTACCTGTGTACGCGACCCGTCAAAAGTGACGGCTAAATATTTACATAGATATGCACGTAAGCTCACCCCTTCTCACCAAGGTATGACTACCCCCTCTCCCCCCTATCTGAGGGAGGGGGAGAGCTGGGTGTGACTAAATATATACATACGTACATACACGCATATTATATATATATATATATATATATATATATTTTATATATATATATATATATATATATATATATTTTATATATATAAATATATATATATATATATATATATGTGTGTGTGTGTGCGTGTGCGTGTGTGATGGTGTGTCTGTATACATATGCTTGCACATGTACTATTATCAGACTACAGGAACTCTCCTGTCTTTCCATAATCATATTTCCTGTTACATTTAAATCAATCAAACCTCGAAGAGACACAGATACAGTGATGAAATCACCATCACCTGGTCTCCGCAAGAAAGTGAATATCCCGGAAAAAAAAAAAACAAAAAAAAAACCTAAGTTTAACCTTTCACGCCTGAGACATTTCCATATTTGAGTCTTAACCTCGTCGCCATTCCTCCGACCAGCCTTCATGTTTGAAGTGTGTTCCATCCCTCCCTCTTCCAGAGTCATGCCTGGAACCGTTTTCCAGGCGAGGTGCATATTATTCAGGCTGGATTACAGGCAATGAAGTAGTTATGCGCATACTGAGCTTCATGTGTTTAGAATTCCACTGATCAGACGTGGCATAACCGTGAGAAAGGACAGCTTATCTCTCTCTCTCTCTCTCTCTCTCTCTCTCTCTCTCTCTCTCTCTCTCTCTCTCTCTTTAAATGAACATTTCTTCTTGATTTGCAAGTCTCAGATAGCAAGGTACACGAGCGTCTCTCTCTCTCTCTCTCTCTCTCTCTCTCTCTCTCTCTCTCAATACTACACAGTATTCTAAAAGTTTTATTCCAGCTGTGGCCAAGTTGTGGAATGATCTTCCTAATCGGGTGGTTGAATCAGTAGAACTTCAAAAGTTCAAAGTTGCAGCAAATGTTTTTATGTTGAACAGGCTGACATAAGACTCCTTATATAGTTTATATATGAAATATCTGTTTTGACGTCGTTACTGTTTGTAGAATGATTTATTGTTAGTTTGTTCTCATCATTTATTTATTTCTTTATATCTTTCCTCACTCGGCTATTTTTCCCTGATGGAGCCCTTGGGCTTATAGCATATTGCTTTTCCATCTAGGATTGTAGCTTGGGTAGTTATAATAATAATAATGAACATTTCTTTCTACTCTGCCAGTCTCAGATAGCAAGGTACGCGACAATCTATCTCTCTCTCTCTCTCTCTCTCTCTCTCTCTCTCTCTCTCTCTCTCTCTCTCTGAAGGAATAATTTTTCCTAGTATGCCAGTTACACGTACCAAAGTGCAAGAAAGTGAAGGTGAGATCTGTCGCTGAATTTTAAGGGCAAATAATACAGTTCTGGATGACCGAAGAAGTTCAAGGGCCCTGCGATGGTAGTAAACCTTATTTGATGTGGTGTGGTTTTATGAGACTCGGTAATTGCTAGGAACTGAAAGTGACTTTTGTGATATTTCGCGTAAACACACACACAAACATATATATATATATATATATATATGTATATATATATAATATATATATATATATATATATATACATCTTCCCTATGTAATAAAGAGCAAGTGTCTGGCTACATATACTGTATACACGCACGCACACACACACACACACACATATATATATATATATATATATACATATATATATATATATATATATATATATATGATAAATTTTGCACATTTTTACGTGTTTTTCATATTCAAATAAGCCATATATATTTTTGATATATTAATGTCTGGATTCTCTTAACAACCTCGGGATCACAGACCCAGGCGAAATCTCACAAAGACAAGAGCTTGGCTCCGGCCGGGAATCGAACCCTGGTCGGCAAGCTTATATAGACAGTGACTAACCCACTTGGCCACGTGGGTTAGTCACTGTCTATATAAGCTTGCCGACCAGGGTTCGATTCCCGGCCGGAGCCAAGCTCTTGTCTTTGTGAGATTTCGCCTGGGTCTGTGATCCCGAGGTTGTTAAGAGAATCCAGACATTAATATATCAAAAATATATATGGCTTATTTGGATATATATATATATATATTCTGTCACTGTAAGCGGCATTACTTTTTTATCTCTCCCCCATCCCCTCGGGTAGGGGGAGAGGAATTAGTCATACCCCACCCCAGAGGTAATTAGGAAAGGGGGAGGGGTTGTCAAGGGTTGACTGTGTGTGTGCGTGTGTATGATTCTCTGCCTAAATGTTTAGTCGTCATTTTTGACGGATGTCATACACTAGTGTGCGTATATATATATATATATATATATACATATAAAGTATATATGTATATATAATATATATATTATATATATTTATATATATTATATATATATATATATATATATAAATATATATATATATATATATATATGTATCATAAGCCATAACAAGTTCACTGCAGGACAGAGGCCTCAAACACATCCTTCCACTCCCGTCTGTTTATGGTCAGTCTATGCCAGTCTATACCCGCAAATTTTCTTAGTTTATTAATCCCTCGTCTTCTTCCTCTCCCTGCTTATATATATATATATATATATATATATACTGTATATATATATGTGTGTATATATATATATATATATATATGAAACAATACTATCAAAAAAATAATTCAACACCCCAAGACAACTTGAAGTGATGAACTCATTGTTCAAAGCAACAGTTACAAGAATTAATTCAATCGAGCATTGAATTCAAAATGGTATTGTTCCTTAACAGTCCAACGAACATGGCATGTACCAAGAGTAAAGAGAACGGTTCCATGCCAGGGTCACAAGCCTTTCCCAGGGGTGACTCACCCCGCCCACACCGGCGCTCGCCTCTCAGGGGCGCGCCCGCACCCGCGCAAGGCGCATTTGTTTTTTGGGACCTCCACCCAGAAATGAAAAACCACAATTAGTGTTTGAACATGGTTACTCCCTTCTCGTCTGAAATGAAGATGAGTCGTTTCTCTCTCTCTCTCTCTCCCCCCCCCCCCTCTCTCTCTCTCTCTCTCTCTCTCTCTCTCTCTCTCTCTCTCTCTCTCAATATTCAGAATTCTAGAACGTGACCTTTATGGATAGCAACATCCGTTTATGTGTATTTTTAAAAACCAAAATTGTCAATATCACTATTATAGAGAATCTCTCTCTCTCTCTCTCTCTCTCTCTCTCTCTCTCTCTCCCCAAGATTCTAGAATGTGACCTTTATGATTAGAAATATCCGTTTATGTGTATTTTTAGGAACCAAAATTGTCAATGTCACATTTATAGAGAATCTTTCTCTCTCTCTCTCTCTCTCTCTCTCTCTCTCTCTCTCTCTCTCTCTCAACGAGCTCAAGGAAACCAGAATGACTATTGCTACCTGTATATCTGACATTTCTTCCGCTATCATTCTATGATTCATTTAACCTTTTGCTGTACCGTCAGCCTCTCAAGACGTTCTGCTTTTACGGTACATCTGTTCATGTTGCAATTTGCAACGTCGCCATTTCGTGGTGTGCAATTCGCATCGTCATGTATCTGTCGATTGTCGGAAGTTGAAATGACTGGTTTTGTTTGAATTTCGTCTTCGGTGTTTACCACATGCTTGCGTTGCGATGAGCTTCTTGCAAACAAACAGCATGTTTGTTTTTTAGAAGTGAGATGTGATTTGTGACGCGTTTGTTTACGTTGTTTTTGTTTGTTGCATATCATGAGATAAAGTTCTAAAGTCATATATATATATATATATATATATATGTATATATATATATATACATATATATGTTTTGATTCTAATCTAATTCCGTAGGGTTATTTTTAACATACAATATAACCCTACGGAATTAGATTAGAATCAAAACATATATATATATATATATATATATATATATATATATATGTCTTGATTCTAATCTAATTCCTTAGGGTTATATTTAACATACATTACTAGGAATATGGTCCTTTTCATGCCCATTAAATATCTATGTGATTGAAGATCTATGCTATGTGTTTTGCGTTGGGATGAGCTTCGTACAAACAAACTTTTTTTTTTTTTTTTTTTTTTTTTATAAATGAGCGGTAATTAGTGACGCGTTTGTTTACGTTTATGCTTGTTGCATATAATGGAAAAAAGTACTGAAGTGTTGTATTTATTTGTCTTGATTCGTATCTAATTCATAAGGGTTATATTTCACTTACCATACTAGAAATACATAGTTAAAAATTTGCATTTAAAGGCCGGTAAATGTCTGGCAACATTTATTCCGGGAGTTTTACCGTTTTAAAAACGGATATATTGACGTGAAGGAGTGATATTACGGTCATCAACCGGTAAAAGATAGTAGTAAAATATGTACGGTCGCCTGTATTTTACTGAAATACAGCTGAGCACAGTATATTTTTTACGGGGAATTTATGATTAAAATAACGGTTTTTCTAACAGTGTGGCCCTTTTCAGGCCCATTAAATATCTATGTGATTGGAGATCTATGCTATGTGTTTTGCACTATTTCATTTCAGTCAAATTTTGAAGAATCCAGAGATCACTAATTAACATTTAAGGAACCTAAAAGACTCGGAATAATCATAAAAAAACCTGAGCGTCAAATCGTTCTTTGCATCATTCTAATGTATCCTAAGAGCTCCTATCTTCTTGTCATTCATCCTCATCATCTGTTACTTGTCCATTGCTGGACAAAGGTCTCAGACATATCCTTCTCTCGCATCTGTTTATGGTCTTTCTACGCCAGTCTATACTCCAGTATTTCTTAGTTCGCCAATCCATCGTCTTCTCTTCCTTTTCCTGCTTTTTATGCAATCTCTAGGGACCCATTTTGTCATTCTTAATGTCCATCTATTATCTGTCATTCTCATTATATGTCTTGCCATGTCCATATCTGTTTCTTACATGTTAGAATATCGTCTACTTTGCCATCCAGTATATCTTAAATGAGCGAGGTAACTAGTCCACTGCAGGACAAAGGCCTCAGACATGTCCTTCCCCTTGCTTCAGTTTATGGTCATTCAATGCTAGTCTATACCAGCAAATTTCTTTGCTCATAAATCCATTCTCTTCTCTTACTTCTCCCCCTGCTTCTTTTGCAATCTCTCGTTATCCATTTTGTTATTGTTCTTATCCATCTGTTATCTTTCATTCTCATTATATGTCCTGCCCATATCCATTTCTTTCTCTTACATGTTAGAATATCCTTTACTTTGCCATCCATCATATCTTAAATATTATTTCATGATGCGATTGTGGTCATACCCTCCAGTATCCTCTTCAAGTCTTTGTTCTTCATTATGTTTACTTTCTGAATCACTACCCAGCAGTTCAACCTCTCTCAACCCGCTTTCCGCTGTCACGATACTGTACTAAATAACCTGGTAATTTCAGTAACAATCTGTCAGACCAAACATTACTAAATCACTTATCCATATGACGGTCGCCTTTGTTCTGTTGTCTCCCACATGAAAAATGTGCAGAAATTAATACTATTTCTCTTTTGAACTGGAAAATTACGTTGTTCATTTTTTTTTATATCAGGTGATAGATTAGTTGACACGCACATTTGATGTTAAGGCGTAGTTCGGCAATAAATTTAATTCTTGGCTTGTTTGGAAAATTATTTTGTGGTTGTTAAATTTTTTCACTTGTGCTTGAACTCTTGGTTATTAACGTTGCGTTTATTTTAAATTGTTGTTACAATTGAAGTTTATTATCTTCTAGATTTGGATGATGTTACTTCCATTGTAGCTTAGCTAATAATAATAATAATAATAATGATAATAATGATGATGATGATGATAGATAATAATAATAATAATAATAATAATAATCACGAAAGTTCAGATAAATACTTGAAAGACTATGTCCCATGACAAAGAACCTATTTGTCTATCTCGCTTCTTTGTGCACCAACGGAAGCCTTCAAGGGATGCCTCTTCCAGGTATTCCTTTGAGTCGTGGATGTTTACCTTCCTTTTTTTATATCTTTTTTCTCTTCATTGCACACTCCATTATCCCAAAAGAGAAACGTCTAAAAGGAAATGGCAAATTGGATTCACTCCTAAATCCCAGCGAATATTGTTACTCGCTGGAATGCCACCTCTGGAACGCAAGGAGTAATGCACTTCGACTGTCCTGCATGGGAGCACAATCATTCCCCCTTATTCGGCCACTGCAATTACAACGAATTCGCCTGCCAATTTGCCAGGGGAATTCGGGTGCTAGTGACACAGCATACGCGTAGGAAGAAAAAAATTAAAGGAAACCATAATACAAAGCACAAAAACCCGAGATTTTGTTAAGTCGATTATTGCTTGAGTGCTTTCGGACGTTCCCAGTAGAAGATTTTGAATGTTCCAATTGGAGATTTCGAAGAATCCAATTGGAGAATGGAGAATATAAGTGGAGACTTTGATGGATCTAATTTGAGACTGAAGAATCTAACTGGAGACTTTGAACGATCTAACTGGAGATTTTGATGGATCTAATTTGAGATTGAAGAATCTAACTGGAGGCTTTGAAGGATCTAATCTGAGGACTGAAGAATCTAACTGGAGACTTTAAAGGATATAATTAGAGACTGAAGAATCTAACTTGAGACTTTGAAGGATCTAACTGGAGGCTTTGAACGATCTAATTGGAGACTGAAGAATTTAACTGGAGACTTTGAAGAATCTAATTGGAGACTGGAGAATCTAACTGGAGACTGAAGAATCTAATTAGAGACAAGAATTTAACTGGAGACGTTGAAGTATATAATTGGAGAACTATAATATCTTCATAGTGTAATGGCACTATGATATCCCTTACCCTCTTTGTCCCTTCCTTCAACCCCTTTACTCCAATCCCTCCCCCATTCAACCCCCTCACTCCATACCCCCAATATCACCCCCTCCTCCTTCCACCATTTTTTTTTTTTGCTTTGGTTCCTCGAAGGATCAATGTCATGGGAAGATAATCTTGTTCCATTCGTGAGTTGAGGACATAGACTCCACGGTTGCCTTAGGGGCAAAAGCCTTCGGGGGATGTGGCGATTGGGGCCTGCAGATGATTTGTGGGAAGACAAGAGAGAATTAAAGAGGAAGATTAGAAAGAGGAGTCGGTGGATGTCATCAGAGGTCAATGCATAACGCTCCTACCTTGAAGATCTTGTGAAGGGGGAGATTGTTCGGAGAACTTCCTCTTCATATTTCTTTTTCTTTTTTAAAGTCTAGTTTCTTTATGATTTATATTAGTTTTATTCGGAAAATTATATTTTATCATATCATCTTTTTCTTCTTTTTCTGTTGAAGGTCTTTAGTTTCACTATGATTTATATTAATTTTATTCGGATAATTATATTTTATCATATCGTCTTTTTCTGTTGAAAATCTTTAGTTTCATTATCATTTATATTAGTTAATCTGGTTAAATATATTTTTTTTTTCAAATTACGTTTTTTTATTGGGACACTTTTAAACTCTAAAGAATTTTGTATTCTTAAATGAGCCACAATTCAGGTTTTTTTTTTTTTTTTTTTTTTTTTATAATCAGACACTTGCTCTTTATTTCATGGGATAGATGAACGTCATTTCCAATTCCTGAAGTATCTAATGACTAATTTTCAAATAATCAAGAAACAAATTATCAAAACGTGAAACCAAAATATCTATTAAGAACACAAGTGTCAACAAACACACACACACACAATAGGACAGAATCACCCTAAGCTTTCCAGAACACGTGTTAGCACGTGCCAATACATCCCTGGAAGTGAAAGTGGTTTGCAGAGATGGTGAGCGACAGGTATTTGCATTCACTCCCTCGTATCCATAAGCATCAGTGACGCGTATAGCTCCTCTGGCCTTCGTTTATAAAAAGAGAAACATTTATGTGCTTGGTGGTTATCGAGTATGCAACACGCCAGTGTGCTCATTGCGATAAAGGAAAGGATTGCTTTTATTGTGTTCCTCCGTGCAATGCTATAAATAATGTAAACAATGATTTTCAATTAGGAGCAGTGGATTAAATATGGTAACTTTTGATTTTGGTCCGGAGTGAGTATTATTATTATTATTATTATTATTATTATTATTATTATTATTATTATTATTATTGTTGTTGTTGTTGTTATCATCACTTTGGTAGTAGACCCTCTTTCAGGCATGTGTCCTGTTTATTGAACTATTATTATTATTATTATTATTATTATTATTATTATTATTATTATTATTATTATTATTATTATTATTAGCCAAGCTGAAGCCCTAGTTGAAAAAGCAGGATGCTATAACCCCAAAGGCTCCAACAGGGAAAAATAACCCAGTGAGGAAAGAAAATAAGGAAATAAATAAACTGCAAGAGAAGTAATGAACGATTAAAATAACATATTTTAAGAACAGTAACAACATTAAAATAGCTCTTTCATAAATAAACTACAATAAAAAAGAGACATATATCAACCTGTTCAATATAAAAATATTCGCTGTTTGATATTAATGATATTATAAGTAATTCGTATCTGATCATTGTGATTAGTAGCCGCGTGGTGCGGAATTTTGAGGGTAATCAGGGAAAGTGAATGCACTGTTTGACAGGTGTGTTGTAAGAAAATGCTATTGGTGTTACTTTTCATCTATTGAATTACTTTATTCGCAACGGGATTTTTCGTTCATATCTAGCTTATGATCTATATTATTATTATTATTATTATTATTATTATAGGCCACCACAACCTCTTGCTTTATTATAAATTCTAATACACTTGGGTTGTTGTTGTTGTTGTTGGTGTTGCTGTTGTTGTTGTTGTTGTTGTTACTGTTGTTGTTGTTGTTGTTGTTGTTGTTGTTGTTACCATACACTATTCAACTCGCCATTGGTTAATGGTTAATCTTTTACTATCCGAATGAGTTTAGTTATCCGAAGACTACACGGATGTTCGCCTTGTTTAAAGATGAAAAATATAGTCATTTAAGGAATTGACAGGAGAATGGCATTCTGAAAACATGATCAATTGTTTACCGGCCTCTTCTTAATCGAAAATCGCTGTTCTACATGTCACGACTTTTTTTTTTCTTTTTTTTTTTTTTACGACCGCTGTACTTAGCACAAGGTCGATGACATTCTTGTTCGTCTGTGGTTTTTCTTTCTTTCTTCCTTTTGCTTTCATTGGCTGTTCTTATGATCTTATAAATCTGTTACTCCCAGCTTCTGTATCTTTGAAATTGAAAACCATGATTCGAATTCAAGGCCTTGTCTTCTGTTCGCAGCGTAATTATTCTGTTTATTCACTTACATTTTTATAAGTTTGTCTTTTAAGCTCGTTGCTTGAGGAAAATTCTTATAGATTCTTAAGTTTCCTGGGCAGGATGTGTTGTACTATGCCCTCGGTATTTTTAGATTTATTCCAGAAGCAGGTTTTGTGAAAGATATTTAAATTTTATAAGAACATCTTTGCTCTTATGGTTTTAAATTTAATTTCTTATTACTCTATATTTATAACAAACGATATTATTATTATTATTATTACTACTTGCTAAGCTACAACCCTAGTTGGAAAAGCAGGATGCTATAAGCCCAGGGGCGCCAACAAGGCAAATAGCCCAGTGAGGAAAGGAAACAATGAAAAATAAAGTATTTTAAGAACAGTAACAATATTAAAATAAATATTTCCTATATAAAATATAAAAACTTTAACAAAACAAGAAGAGAAATCAAAGAGAATAGTGGGCCTTATTATTATTATTATTATTATTATTATTATTATTATTATTATTACTTGCTAAGCTACAACCCTAGTTGGAGGAGCAGGATGCTATAAGCCCAGGGGCCCCAAAAGGGAAAATAGCCCAGTGAGGAAAGGAAACAAGGAAAAATAAAGTATTTTAAGAACAGTAACATTGAAATAAATATCACCTATATAAACTTTAAAAACTTTAAACAAAACAAGAAGAAGAGAAATCAGAGAAAATAGTGTGCCCGAGTGTACCCTCGGTACCTTCGATATCACGATGCCAGATCATGCAAACCAATCAATCATTCGAGCTCATTGCTTGAGGAAATCGAATCTCGAGAGTGGTGGTGATTTTCATCAGCCATAGACCGTACTTGGTATTGACCGTTATTATGATTATTGTGCGGGATCGTATTCCTTTTTTTATGCTATTACGTGTAAGGATTCTTAGTGGGTCCTGGTATTATTATTATTATTATTATTATTATTATTATTATTATTATTATCATTTTGTTATTATTATTATTTTTGTTATTATTATTATTGTTATTATTATTATTATTATTATTATTGTTGTTGTTATTATTATTATAATTATTATTATTATTATTATTATTATTATCGTTATCATTTTTGTTATTATTATTATTATTGTTGTTATTATTTTTGTTATTATTATAATTATTATTATTATTATCATTATTATTATTATTTTTATTATTATAATTTTTGTTATTGTTATTATTATTATTATTATTATTATTATTATTATTATTATTATTATTATTATTAGCTAAGCTACAACCCTAGTTGGAAAAGCAGGATGCTATAACCCCCTGGGCTCCAACAAGGAAAAATAGCCCAGGGAGGAAAGGAAATAAACTACAAGAGATCTAATGAACTATTAATATAGATTATTATTATTATTATTATTATTATTATTATTATTATTATTATTAGCATTAGCATTAGCCAAGCTACAACCCTAGTTGGAAAAGCAGGATGCTATAAGCCCAATGGCTCAAACAGAAAAAAAAATATCTCAGTGAGGAAATGAAATAAACTACAAGAGAAGTTAGAAGAAAGTGTTTTAAGAATAGTAACAACATTCAAACATATATTTCATTTATAAACTATAAAAAGAGACTTATGTCAGCTTCTTCAACATAAAATCCTTCGCAGCAAGTTTGAAGTTTTAAAGTTCCAATGATGATGTGTTAAATAAAATATACTGGAATATATTTCTGAAAGCATTATTATATCAGTAATTTATTATTCTGGAAATTGCAGTATCGGTATGATAGAATTAGATTGAATAAGATCATCTGTTATGGCTTACGGGAATAATTTTGAGTCATCCAAAATTGCTACGTACAAATGACCTCATGCCATATACAGCACAATCTCATGATCATACATCGCAGGAGACACATTAATAAATACAAAATAGATACCTCTAATTCTCATAATTGTTAACAGTGAGTTACTTAGAGTTGAGCCTGTTATTGTTACCTGCCGTCAAAATGAACCGTGGTATTTTTTTCCTATAGATATTTTTAATGAGTAAAGGTCAGTTCTATAAATGCCATTCCCTTTTCTGGACGAGGTTAAAAAAAGGAAAATGTAGGAAGAAAGTTGTAGATATCAATGCCTCCTAAAGGAAGAAAGCGTATGTGTGTGTATGTATATATATATATATATATATATATATATTATTACTATTATTATTATTATTATTATTATTACTTGCCAAGCTATAACCCTAGTTGGAAAAGCAGGATGCTATAAGCCCAGTGACCCCAACAGGGAAAATAGCACAGTGAGGAAAGGAAACCAGGAAATATAAAATATCTTAAGAAGAGCAACAATATTAAAATAAATATAACTTTATAAACTATAAAAACTTTAACAAAACAAGAGGAAGAGAAATAAGATATTTGATAAAACAGTGTGGCAGAGTGTTACCTCAAGCAATAGAACTCCAACCCAAGACAGTGGAAGACCATGGTACAAAGGCTGGTACTACCCAAGATTAGAGAACAATGGTTTGATTTTGGAGTGTCCTTCTCCTAGAAGAGCTGCTTACCATAGCTAAAGAGTCTCTTCTACCCTTACAAAGAGGAAAGTGGCCACTGAACAATTACAGTGCAGTAAGAAGAATTGTTTGGTAATCCCAGTGTTGTCAGGTGTATGAAGACAGAGGAGAATATTTAAAGAATAGGCCAGACTATTCGGTGTGTGAGTGTGTAGGTAACGGGAAAATGAACCATAACCAGAGAGAAGGATCCAATGTGGTACTGTCTGGACAGTCAAAAGACCCCATAACACTCTAGTGGTAGTATATATATATATATATATATATATTTTATATATATATGCTTATATATATTATATATATATATGTATATATATATACATACAGACACACACACACACACACACACATATATATATATATATATATATAATGTACACACACACAAACACACACACACACACACACAAATAGTAGTGATAATCAGATACAAACACAAAACCAAATTTCGTGATCCAAGAATCCCAATAATATCCAACCGAAATATTACCAATACAGTCTTTCCACCTCTTCTTCAGCATATAACTAATAGCATTTTTTCTTCTTTCCTTCTGCAGCAGGATGCCGCCACCTATGCCAATGCAGCTGCCCCCGGGGGAGGACAGTGATGCCGACTTTTCAGACGATGAGAACATCCCCCTCAATCAGGACATCTATGGAGGAAGGTAAGAGAATCCTGATGGATTTCCCAGTGAATGTTTAAAGCTCCGTCTTATTTTCCTTTTTCGTTTCCTGAGTCTGTTTCCTTGAGTATGTTTAGATTCTCTCTCTCTCTCTCTCTCTCTCTCTCTTTCTCTCTCTCTCTCTCTCTCCTCATGAGTATGTAAGATTTTCTGTTTTCATGAAATTGTTAAGACTCTCTCTCTCTCTCTCTCTCTCTCTCTCTCCTCTCTCTCTCTCTCATGAATAAGATTTTCTGTTTCCATGAAATTGTTAAGACACACACACACTCTCTCTCTCTCTCTCTCTCTCTCTCTCTCTCTCCCAAGGTGTCTTTTGATCATCCCACAACCAAGATTCTCTCTCTCTCTACCAAGGTATCTTATGGCCATCCCACAGCCAAGATTCTCTCTCTCTCTCTCTCTCTCTCTCTCTCTCAAGGTGTCTTTTGACCATCCCACAACCAAGATTCTCTCTCTCTACCAAGGTATCTTATGGCCATCCCACAGCCAAGATTCTCTCTCTCTCTCTCTCTCTCTCTCTCTCTCTCTCTCTCAAGGTGTCTTTTGACCATCCCACAACCAAGATTCTCTCTCTCTCTACCAAGGTATCTTATGGCCATCCCACAGCCAAAATTCTCTCTCTCTCTCTCTCTCTCTCTCTCTCAAGGTGTCTTTTGACCATCCCACAATCAAGATTCTCTCCCTCTCTCTCTCTCTCTACCAAGGTATCTTATGGCCATCCCACAACCAAGATTCTCTCTCTCTCTCTCTCTCCCTCTCTCTCTCTCTCTCTCTCTCTCTCTCTCCCCCAAGGTGTCTTTTGATCATCCCACAACCAAGATTCTCTCTCTCTCTCTCTACCAAGGTATCTTATGGCCATCCCACAGCCAAGATTCTCTCTCTCTCTCTCTCTCTCTCTCTCTCTCTCTCTCAATGTATTCAAGAATATATTGCATCTAAGTGGACCCTCTCTTCTATGTGAAAGGAAGAATGGGGCTTGGCCTAATTTCGCCAGTGAGCCTCTTGTGGTGAACTGTACGCATCGAAGCGTCTTTGCATCATCCGTTCAGCCCCAAGTTACACCCGCTTTTTAGTCATCTAAGATCATCACTTCCGTTTCAACATCCTTTCTAGCTTCTTGCTGTCTCATTTCAAGCCTTAGCCTACGATCAAAAAGGAATTTATGCCGAGTATGAATTCATTGTGTCGTTTTTAATTGATACTTTATAAGGCAACATTTTTTTCTGCGTCATTATTATTGTTGTTGTTGTTGTTGTTGTTGTTATTGTTGCTGTTGGTATTATTATTATTATAATTATTATTATTATTATTGTTATTAATATTAATATTATTATTATTATTACTTTATTATTATTATTATTATTATTATTATTATTATTATTACTAGCCAAGCTACAACCCCAGTTGGAAAAGCAAGATGCTATAAGCCCAAGGCCTCCAACAGGGAAAAATAGCCCAGTGAGGAAAGGAAATAAATAAATGATGAGAACAAATTAACAATAAATCATTCTACAAACAGTAACGTTAAAACAGATATTTCATATATAAACTATAAAATGACTTATGTCAGCCTGTTCAGCATAAAAAACGTTCGCTATAAGTTTGAACTTTTGAAGTTCCACTGATTCAACTACCCGATTAGGAAGATTATTCCACAACTTGGTCACAGCTGGAATAAAACTTCTAGTATACTGTGTAGTATTCAGCCTCATGATGGAGAAGGCCTGTTGATATAGACTCTTGACGTCGATACGGACATCCTGTAAATGTATGGACATCGAATAACTGCTCCAAACATTCCAAGATGTCTTAATCAGCTGCTATTTCCGGCTCTTTCTTACGTGTTTAGTCTCGAAGGTCTTCGGTGGTATTTCACGTTTTTTCAGTATTAACGTGAAGGTGCGGAGCGATTTTAACCTTCGAAGTTAACTGTTTATTTCATAGGTTTGATTGACTTTTTTATGTTTTTTTTTAAATCAAGGTTTTTTTTTTTTTATTGGAATTTCGTTATATGTTTACTTAGTGTTAAACGATGGCTGAGCACATCAAGGGTTTATTCTGTTAACTCTTTAGATAGAAATTTCTTTATATTTTTTATCTATTTCAATTGCTTAGAATTATATTGGTTATAAAATTCATTCATTTCCTTCTGGAGTTTAATATTTATTCTTTTCATAAATATCATTACACAGGAAATCATAGATAATTCAACTGAGTTGTTTAGTATTTTGTTTTAGCTTTAGTTTATCAAATGATACTTTTATATAAAACTACTATCAATTAGTAATCACGATGTTTTTTATCTCAGGAAACAAACATTTGCAGCAATAATACCTTTGATAATTCTTTCGTCATTACCCGATTATTAAGGGACACCTAAAATTAAAGAAGAATGTTGTGGTAGCCTTTTAGAAACGTCCCTATCTGATATTCTGGATTGGGGTTCGAGACCTGCTCAAGTTCGATAGTTTCTTGTAATGTCTGCAACCTTACCATCCTTGTGAGCTAAGGATTGGGGGAACCTGTAGGTCTACCTGCTAAGTCATCAACAGCCATTGCGTGGCCCTCCCTTGTCCTAGCTTGGGGAGGAGAGGGTCCTTGGGCTCTGATCATATGTATATATGGTCAGTCTCTAGGGCATTGTCCTGCTTGTCACGTCCCTTTCCTCTGCCATTCATGAGTCACTTTTAAACTTCTGTTTCTTATCATTCCTGTAATTTTTCGATTTATTATTAAAAGATGGTGGGATTTACTTCCCTCAAGGATTCAACCATTGTCCTGCTAGGGCATTGTCACTGTCCCTTTCCTCTGCCCTTCATGAGCGACCTTTAAACCTTCGTGTCTTATTCTTGCAATTTTTTTATTTTTTATAGAAAAATGGACCGTCATTTGATATTTTCAGTTTGACCACTGTAATAACTTCCCCCATTAGGTGCTGCGGAAGTAATATCAGCTCCGGAAAATGCAGTAAACGCAATTTCCCTTCAGTAATTGAGCGAAGGGAGAACTCCTTCACCTTCCATCTCGAGTCCAAAACGAGCGTAACTTATCACAATCATTCTGTTCAAGTGTCCAGATCGAAGGACCCTTGGGAGGTGCTAATCATGCTGCTTGGGGAAATGAGAATGAATTTTCATCATTTTTAGAAATATTAGAACTCATTTTAATGTCTGCTTTGCCGGCTGCAATGCGATAAGGATATTAGATCTCTCTCCTCCTCCTACGCATATTGACGCGAAGGGCCTTGGTTAGATTTCGCCAGGCGTCTCTATCTTGAGCTTTTAAATCAATACTTCTCCATTCACTATCTCCTACTTCACTCTTAATAGTCCTCGGCTGTGTAGGCCTGGTCGTTTTTATCTTGAGCTTTTAAATCAATACTTCACCATTCACCATCTCCTACTTCACGTTTCATAGTCCTCAGCCATGTAGGCCTTGGTATTTCAACTATTCTAGTGCCTTGTGGAGCCTACTTGAAAGATTGGTGAACTAATCTCTCTTGGGGAGTGTAAAGAGCATGCCCAAACCATCTCCATCTACCCCTCACCTTGACCTTATCCACACATGGCACTAGAGTGATCTCTCTTATAGTTTCATTTCTAATCCTATCCTGCCATTCTTCTGAGGGTTTTGTTCTCAAATCTACAAAATCTCTTGAAGAATTTCTCTGAGCTGCCCCTTTGTTACAAACGCAAATAGTGGGTAGTTGGTTGGCTAAGGCACCAGCCACACGTCGAGATATTAATCTTGGATAGAAAAAAACTTTTTAGCTATAGTAAACAGCTCTTCTAGGAGGACACTCCAAAATCAAACCATTGTTCTCTAGTCTTGAGTAGTGCCATAGCCACTGTACCATGGTCTTCCACTGTCTTGGGTTAGAGTTCTTTTGCTTGAGGGTACACTCAGCCACACTATTCTATTTGTTTCTTTATTTCCTTTCCTCACTCTGTTATTTAACCTGGCCCGATTAAATTCGTGAGGAAAAAATATTTATATTAATGCTAAAAAATGAATAAAATATAAATTAAATGTAATGGATAAAAAGAATAATTAAATTATGATGTAAAAATCTGTGATAAGCATAAATTTAAATCATCAATAAAACCAAAGTTTCTTAAAAAAAAAACTTAATAACAGATTTTTCATCCTTTTGAGTGATGTCTCCTCATTTTCACGGTCGTAAACTAAGATTAGACATAGCGTTTCACGGTTCTCTAGGTGAAGAAATAAGAAGGAATTATCACCCTTTTTTATGTGCATAGTAATTATCCATTTATTACGAAATGGCATCCTCAGAGATAGAATAATATCGCATCTTTCATTAATTCCTTTTAGGATAAGAATGAAAAAAGTGGATATAATGTATTTTTATAAATTATAAATTCCTTTGGTTAATTTAGTCTCTCTCTCTCTCTCTCTCTCTCTCTCTCTCTCTCTCAAGAAAATGCTACACACATACAGAATATCATATAGGATTTTCTCTTTTTTGTGCTCCTATTTCTTTAAACTGAAGATTGCCACATGCTTATGAAAATAAGACTCTCTCTCTCTCTCTCTCTCTCTCTCTCTCTCTCTCTCTCTCTCAAAAGAAAGCTAGAAACAATATCATAATTTAGGATTTTCTCTTTGTTGTGCTCCTATTTTTTTAAACTGAAGATTGCCAGATGGCTTATGAAAATAAGACTCTCTCTCTCTCTCTCTCTCTCTCTCTCTCTCTCTCTCAAGAAAATGCTGCACACAGACAGAATATCATAATATAGGATTTTCTCTTTATTGTGCTCCTATTTCTTTAAACTGAAGATTGTCAGATGCTTATGAAAAGAACTCTCTCTCTCTCTCTCTCTCTCTCTCTCTCTCTCTCTCTCAAGAAAATGCTGTACACAGACAGAATATCATAATATAGGATTTTCTCTTTATTGTGCTCCTATTTCTTTAAACTGAATATTGCCAGATGCTTATGAAAATCACTCTCTCTCTCTCTCTCCTCTCTCTCTCTCTCTCTCGCTCTCTCTCTCTCTGACTTAATTTTTTATCATGCTTGAGTACAAATTCATTTCCCTTTTACCAGAATAAAAAGAAAAGAAATTAACAGTTACTGTGTCGTCTTTCAAATTTTATTGGGTGGGTCATGTGGCTTTAGATAAGGCGTTAAACTACGTCAGATTGTAGGGATAAACACATTCATGAGAGAGAGAGAGAGAGAGAGAGAGAGAGAGAGAGAGAGAGAGAGAGAGAGTCCTCCCACGAACGTTATTTAAGGTTGCTTAAATTCGTAATGTCATCTTGAAGTGAAAACTTGAATCGTTCAGTTCCTTCGTGTAAATCAATCAATTCAGTTGCTTTCTATTATTGAAATCCTGGGTAATGAATATAATGATAAACGCTGAATTAGAATACATGATTTTTCTCTTTGTTACAAGCACCAATATCTGTGGGTGAGGCTAGATTTGATCGTAGTCCCAAATTTTATAATGGATAGGATCCTCAGATATCTCTTGGACTTCTTTGCTGAATCTGGGTTCCTGTAGCTTTTCTTAATTAATTGCAATTACGTTAATGATAACTATATTGATTTTTTTAATACTATAATTATCATTGGGTTACTTTTTCATGCGACACGTATCCAACCTGAGACAATCTGGGTTCGAATCCCAGACGAGTGTGGAATGACTTGAAGTTGTTCCTCTTATTGTACCTGTGTTGACATAAGGAAAACTTTAAGTAGATCGTTTCCAGTCGATGGTTATGGGTAGCACAAAGGGATGGAGCAGATCATGAGGGGTAGCAGTTTCACACCTTTTGGAATCAATGTCTCTGAAGGGAACTAACATTATTAGACACTAGTGTACGTGACCGTCAAAAAATGGTAGATAAGCACATAAACAGACACGCACACCGATTCAACTCTTCCCACCCCTTCCTACTTTCCTAACTACAATATATCAGTTTCGGCAATTTGTGGGAGATTGTAGTTTCTGAGTGTACCTCCCGGGGTACCTGCTCTCACCAGGATGTGACTACATCCTCTTCCCCCTACCTAAATAATGGAGAGACCTAGTAGTCATACGTTTGGCAATGCCCACTCAGCATGACGGGCAATATATATATATATATATATATATATTTATATATATTTTTATATATATATATATATATATTTATATATATATATATATATATATACATATCTATATATATATATGTATATATATATATATATATATATACATATATATGTAGCCAGAATCTTGCCCTTTATTATATAGAGAAGATTCTTATGTTATTAATTACTACTGTAATACTAATATTGCTCACATTCGTATCAACTAATATACCTTTGACCTTAAAAAACAGACCGTCTGAATGAAACGTCTTAGGAGATCTGTTAAGAGTCATTAGACTACTTTGAATCTAGAGGGCAAAACCATTACATTTTACTTTCCTCCTCACGAAGCAGAGATAACGTGTCGACCCGGGAGCGGCTTTAGAATGTACCTTCGAGAAATGGACCGGGAGGTTACGCAAAAGCCTTTGCTGTAATCAAGGGCACTCCGGTGTTATCTGCAGGGGTGCCACACCTCTGGGCTCTCTCTCTCTCTCTCTCTCTCTCTCTCTCTCTCTCTCAAAGGAATGCTAGAGACAGACAGAATATCATGATATAGAATTTTATCTTAAGTCTAAAATGAAGATTGTCGGATGTATATGAAAATAGGATCCCCCCCTCTCTCTCTCTCTCTCTCTCTCTCTCTCTCTCTCTCTCAAGAGAATGCTAGAGAGAGACTAACATAATATAGGATTCTCTCTTTATTGTTTGTACTCTTTCTTTAAACTGAATATCGTCAGATGTATATTAAAGTAAGACCCTCTCTCTCTCTCTCTCTCTCTCTCTCTCTCTCTCTCTCTCTCAAGAGAATGCTAGACAGACAGAATAACATAATATAGGAGTCGCTTTATATTGTGCTTATTTCTTCAAACTGAATATTGTCAGATGCATATGAAATAAGATTCTCTCTCTCTCTCTCTCTCCTCTCTCTCTCTCTCTCTCAAGAGATTGCTAGACAGACAGATTAACATAATATATGATTCACTTTATATTGTACTCTCATTTCTTTAAACCGAATGTCAGATGCATATGAAATAAGACTCTCTCTCTCTCACTCTCTCTCTCTCTCTCTCTCTCTCTCCACCAGCCTGTAAATGTCAGCGGGCAAGGCATGGCCTACCTTTTACTTTCAAGTTGTTCCAAATCTGTGCCCCATCTAAGGTTTCTTTCTCAGAGGCAAGTCAGAAGGTCTCAAAACAATAGCCAGTACTGGAAAATCCTTGGAATTTAAATCTATTATAAAAATATGGAAATTAATAAAAATACTTAAAGATAATTTCTTATAACTGTTCCTTAAGTAACGTTGAATCAACCGATATCTAAAGAAAATAAGAAATTGTGCAATGGGTTAAAGTTCTCTTGCTTGAGGGTACACACGGGCACACTATTCTCTCTTATTTCTCTTCCTCTTGTTTTTTTTAAAGTTTTCATAGTTTATATATAAAAGATCTATTTTGATATAGTTACCGTTCTTGAATATATTATTTTAATTGTTCATTACTTCACTTTTAGTTTAAATATTTCCTTATTTCTTTCCTCACTGGGCTATTTATACCAGTTGGAGCCCTTGAGCGTATAGCATCCTGCTTTTCCAACTAGGGTTCTAGCTTAGCTAATAATAATAATAATAATAATAATAATAATAATAATAATAATAATAATAATAATAACCACAACAACAGCAGCAATAATAATAAAAGTAATATATATATATATATATATATATATATATCAGTAATTCACAATTTATTTAATTTGCCTGGCACTAAAAATATAATTTCTGAAAGAGAAAACTCAAATTATACTCAATAATTTTTTTGTGATATATTCATCTGATTTTCTTTATATATCACGATTCTTACTCACTTGAAAAGGATAAAAATTATATACGAAACATTAACATTTATCGAAAACTCCCTTTGCATAACATCACCTATCTTGAACTCCACAAGTAAAGGAACAAAATAAATTACCAATGATGATGATTGATGTTGGATAGAACGAGACACCTTCATGTCATTTCATAGTCACTGTAACCTTCCTGGAGTCTTTTTCCGGATCATTCTAAAAACAGGCATTAAGATAACCGTAGTGGGAATTAGTTTTTCTACCCCCAACCCCCACTCCCAAGTCTCAGCAAGCTTCAAGGCGTCTCTCTCTCTCTCTCTCTCTCTCTCTCTCTCTCTCAAAAGAGTGCCAGATACTGACAGAATATCATAATATAATATTCATTCTTTATTGTACTCTCATTTATCTAAACTGAAGATTGTCTGGTGAATATGAAAATAACTCTCTCTCTCTCTCTCTCTCCTCTCTCTCTCTCTCTCTCAAGTGTCGATAATCGTAATCTTTTAGTTTATCTTAATTTCTCTTTCCCTCCCTCCACCTCGACTAGAGAATTACAGAAATTGCTAAAAATGTATGTGGATTATGAGCGTTCTCTCTCTCTCTCTCTCTCTCTCTCTCTCTCTCTCTCTCTATATATATATATATATATATATGTATATATATATATATATATATATGTATATATAAATATATGTGTGTGTGTATGTATGTGAGTATAAAATTTAGTTGGTACATTTCATTTAACTGAAAACCAATTCAAAATGACAGAAGATGATTGTAAATTTAAAAAAATAAAGATAAATCCACTCATCCAACAGCTTATCTTCTTGTTAGTCTTTCCGTGGTGCGTGTCCGAGAGAGAGAGAGAGAGAGAGAGAGAGAGAGAGAGAGAGAGGAGGGTGCACATACACTCACTTTCATCCGCACTTCACCTTCCTTTCAGCTGTACGAGTGGAGGTGGATGCTGTATGGGTTTGAGTCTTGGATTTATTTTTTCTTATTCCTATTGCCGTTTCTTCTTTCTTTTCTATATATTTGTTGTATATATATACATATATATGTATATATACATATATATAAATATATATATATATATATATATATGTATATATATAAATATATATATATACATATATATATATATATATATATATGTATATATATATATATATATGTATATATATATATATTTATATATATACATATATATATATATAATATATATATGTATATATATAAATATATATATATATATACATATATATATATATATATATATAAATGGGGATGCCTTTACGTGGTGAAAGGGTTTATGTATTGCCATGATCAGCAAGGCTCTACTAGTCAGGGCCACCCATGCAATGTTGGTTTGCTGTGAGTGAGCAGACTAAAATATCCCACCATCACCAGCCCCCACTGGCCAGCGTAGAGATGAAAACTGGCTAAACCCCAGACATGAATAAAGACATGTCTGAGGCCTTTTTCCTGTATTGAACTAGAAACAGATGCGTTTTGTTTATATATATATATATATATATACGCACACACACACACACAAGCACGCGCGTATGACTGGAGAGTATTTTAC
>NC_090730.1:166433108-166435608 GCF_036898095.1 Palaemon carinicauda
TCTATTGGATATTGTCTCATTGTCATACCATGACTCATGTCCATAGAGTAACACCGATCTCACTAAACTGATATTTAGCCTGATTTTTATATGTAATTTCAGGCGATTTGATTTCCAAATTTTACCTAACCTAGCCATTATCTTTCATTAAACTCAAATTCTAAAGACTGTTTTTGTGATCATTGTTCCTAAATATTTAAATGATTCCACCTTATTAATTCTTTCTCCTCCCAATGATATTTCATCTTCCATTGCATACTCCGTTCTCATCATCTCTGTCTTTCTTCTATTTATCTTGAGCCCAACCTCATATGATATTTCATGCATTCTGGTATATCTAATAATAAGAAAAGAGACACTTTCCCAGTAATTGCTTATGCGTGCACTAACAATAGCATTTATAATTGGTAATGATACGTGGACTAGATAACATTGATAATTGTTAATTAACTAATTTGATACCTTATTAATGGTTAATTTCATAACGGTTAACACTGGTAATCACCTCGTATGTATAGTAATTAATTGGCTATGATGCCTTTTCATTCATCTCCAGTCATTACGTTTACCATTGTTTGTGCTCCATTATGAGAGAGAGAGAGAGAGAGAGAGAGAGAGAAGTAGAATGATATATATACACATATATATATACACACACACACACATATATATATATATATATATATTTATATATATATATTTATATATATGTATATATATATATATATATATATAGAGAGAGAGAGAGAGAGAGAGAGAGAGAGGTTGATTAATTGATTGACTAATTGATTAAAAATTTTCTGGCAGAGAGAGAGAGAGAGAGAGAGAGAGAGAGAGAGGTTGATTAATTTTTTGACTGATTTAAAATTTTTTGGCAGAGAGAGAGAGAGAGAGAGAGAGAGAGAGAGAGAGAGAGGAAAAAACTGATTAACTTTCCCCTTCCTTTCCCTTCTGCAGGTTGTCACGTACCTCCTGACCTTCGGCGTCGTGCTGGTCTCGGGGGTCATCACAAAGGCCTTGGTCCTACTCATGACGTCACAGCTCAAAAGTTCTAAAGAAGTCGACGTCTGTTCCAACAGATACTCCAGTCTATGTAAGTACTCGAAAATAAAGATTTAATAGCTGGGATAGTTATTATAGTCAATTCTTTTTAGTGAGGCAGATTTACACAGACTCGCAGGGGTGCCCTTTTAGCTCGGAAAAGTTTCCTACCAGCTGATTGGTTGGATGAGATAATTCTAACCAATCGGATAGCAGGAAAGTTTTCCGAGCTAAAAAGGCACCGTTGCGAGTCGGTGCAAATTCGCCTCATTAAAGAAAATTGGGTATAGATTTACACAGACTCGCAGGGGTGCCCTTTTAGCTTGGAAAAGTTTCCTACTAGCTGATTGGTTGGACGTGATGATTCCAACCAATCAGATAGCAGGAAACTTTTCCGAGCTAAAAGGACACCGCTGCGAGTCGGTGCAAATGCGCCTCATTAGAAAAAATTTAGTATAGTGCATGTAATAACCTATAGTATGGGAAGGTGTTTTCATTTTCTTTAATATTCTAATCAACATGTGAATATTTATTTCCTCTGACTAGTTTTTATAGTGTATTTAGGTTCCTGTGCTTCACGTATATCTATTAGATTTTGTCTAATTAGTACTTCATTCCTTTAACGTTTCCTGACTCATGACAAAGAAAAGTCGTGGCGGTAGAAAAGTCTTGGTGGGAAAAAAATCGTTGCGGGAGAGAAAAATTTTGGCGGCAAAACTATCGTGAGTAGCAGAAAAATCATTGCGGCAAAAAAATAAAAATTGTTGTGGCAGAAAAATCGTTGCGGCAAAAAAAAAAAATGTTGTGGCAGAAAAATCGTTGGGGAAAAAAAAAAAAAAAAGAAAAAAATGTTGTGGCAGTAAAATCGTGGTGGCAAAAATATCGTGTTGTCAGGAAATTCGTGGCGGCAAAAATATTGTGTTGTCAGAAAAATGGTGGTGGCAAAAATATCGTGTTGTCATAAAAATCGTGGTGGCAAAAATATCGTGTTGTCAGAAAAATCGTGGCGGCAGAAAAATCGTGGCGGCAAAAAAAATCGACGCGGCAGAATATCGTCGCGGCAGAATAATCGTTGCAATAAAAGAAAAGAAAAATCATGGCGGAAATTGTGGGCGGCAGAAAAATCGTCGCAGCTTCTGTAAATGACCCGGACACTCACGCAGAGAGAGATGAGAAACACATATGTATTTGCCTGAGGTACAGAGAGCGTAATTAGTAGTACACTCTCAGGCAATTACGTCTCTACCTTTTCTTTGGCGTCCCCGATGCGTCACGTCACGATGTCAAGGGCGCGTCGCTGTGAGGAAGTCTGACGCAGAGAGAGAGAGAGAGAGAGAGAGAGAGAGGATATAAAAACCGCTATTAACTTTGCAATGAGAAGCGATCCCAGGAACAACCTTCACTTTCAAAAACTAGGAAAAAACTGTCTAATGAGGAAATACCATTCATTAGTAATTGA
>NC_090730.1:166802089-166827089 GCF_036898095.1 Palaemon carinicauda
GAGATAAGACGAAAGAAGAAAACAGACATCGAATGACGAAACTGAGACTTAACAAGACAAGTTTAAAAATGGATATTAAGGATGTTCAGAAGGATGTCCAAAAGGATGACAGAGACAATAAAAGTGAGGAGAAAGTAGTCGAGGCACAGGACCAGGATACCAACGGACGTAAGGCTGAGAAGGAGGAAGTTGAAGGGGCATCTGGTGTGGGTCAGGTGCTTGGCTGGCTACTAGCCTCAAAAGGCGCTCTCCATGGCACCAACAAGAGCCAGGAAGAGCAGCTCAAAAAGGAAATTTCCACGGACGAGGAGAAGGAGGAGGAGGAGAAGGAGGAGAAGGAGGAGGAGGAGAAGGAGGAGAAGGAGGAGGAGGAGAAGGAGGAGGAGGAGAAGGAGGAGAAGGAGGAGGAGGAGAAGGAGAAGGAGGAGAAGGAAGAAAAGATTAAAAAAACTACACGAAAACTTATCGTGTTTGACCTGGAACCCGAGAAGCCCAAAAGGGCCTTCTCCTCATCCGACAGTAGTCACATCACCTTCCAAGGTGAAAAGGTTAGAGTGACCACCACAAGGGACTCTGGCCTCAACAGGTACGTGACTGTCGACTTGCATGTGCCCAGGAGGTTCCACAGAGCCATATATGGAGTGGAAGGAAGGACGCTGATGGAAATCACCCGCCACAGTGGAGTCAGCTTAATAGATATGCCACAAAGGCACGAATATAGTCATTCAATCACCATCAGTGGTACTATTAAGCAGGTTCAGTTAGCAGCTGATCATATCGAATGGCTTCTGAGGAGTCTCACCGGCACTTAAGTACTTTGATCAGCAAATGGATAAAAAAAAAAAAAAAAAAAAAAAAAAAAAAAAAAAAAAAAAAAAAGAAGAAAAAATGAAAACACCAAAAAAAGTTTTAAACATGAGAATATTTTTTTTTCCATTAAAGTTTAATTTCAGTTTATTTTGTGAGGGTAAGGAGATTCAGCCGAGTTTTGCCAGGACCAAACCTTCAGATAATTGTACTCAATCCAATCAGGACAAGTTCGAGATACCAAATCCACAGGAAGGAGATCCCCCCCCCCCCCGGATCTTTAAACTGACTGACTGACAGACAGCTAGAGGGAGGATACTTGGAAGGACTGACCAGCTTGGAGGATACAAGGCTTACTATCCAGCTTGAATTACAATTCTTGGAATAACCTGGAGGACAATGGCCTACTGAGGGAAGAAACCCCGCTGAGACTAGTATGCTATGTACCTAAAAGACCGGCTCTGCAGAGGGAACCAGCCAGGCTTCTTCTAGTAGGCAGTCTTGTCCTTAAAGGTTGGACCAAGATAATCAGCTAGTGAAGTAAGCTGCGCTTCTTCGGAGCAGGTCAGTCTGGAAAGGTGTTCTGATATCAAATGGCTGCTGATGAAGGTTGAAGAACTGGGATGAGCAGAGTAAGTTTTGGTCCTGACAATTGGCGAGTTGATGCCCTCACAATTTTATGAAAGGAATAGAATCTTCTTTTTCTTCTTTTTTTTTTTAGGTTTAAGGTTTTTTTTTTAGGCTTAAGGTTTTTTTTTTTAGGCTTAAGGTTTTTCTTTAGGCTTAAGGTATTTTTTTAGATTTAAGGTCTTTATTTTAGGCTTAAGGACTGGCTATGCAGGTGAAGAAACTCTGATAATGATGAATGAGCGTGTCTTGTTTGAGTGGGTAAAATGATGCTTGGCTTCACCAACCGGCCAAAAATTGATGCTTGGCTTCACCGTACTACGCACTTGGCTTCGCCGACCGGCCCAAAAATGACGCTTGGCTTCACCACCTGGCCTAAAATGGCGCTTGGCTTCACCACCTGGCCCACTTGGCTTCACAGCCCGGCCCAACAATAGCGCTTGGCTTCATCGCCTGGCTTACAATGGCGCTTGGCTTCACCGCCTGGCCCGCTTGGCTTCACCGCCCAGCTTACAATGGCGCTTGGCTTCATCGCCTGGCTTAAAATGGCACTTGGCTTCATCGTCCGGTACAACAATGGCGCTTGGCTTCACTGCCTGGCCCGCTTGGCTTCACTGCCTGGCCCGCTTGGCTTTACCTACCAGCATAACAATGGCGCTTGGCTTCACCGCCCGGCCCAACAATGGCGCTTGGCTTCACCGCCTGGCCCGCTTGGCTTCACCGCCTGGCCCGCTTGGCTTCACCGCCCGGCTTACAATGGCGCTTGGCTTCACCGCCTGGCTTACAATGGCGCTTGGCTTCACCGCCCGGCTTAAAATGGTGCTTGGCTTCACCGCCTGGCCCGCTTGGCTTCACCACCCGGCTTACAATGGCACTTGGCTTCACTGCATGGCCAGCTTGGCTTCACCGCCCGGCTTACAATGGCGCTTGGCTTCACCGCCCGGCTTACAATGGCGCTTGGCTTCATCGCCTGCCCCAACAATGGCGCTTGGCTTTACCGCCCGGCTTACAATGGCTCTTGGCTTCACCGCCTGGCCCGCTTGGCTTTACCGCCCGGCTTACAATGGCTCTTGGCTTCACCGCCTGGCCAGCTTGGCTTCACCGCCCGGCTTACAATGGCGCTTGGCTTCACCGCCTGGCCCGCTTGGCATCACCGCCCGGCTTACAATGGAGCTTGGCTTCACCGCCCGGCCCAACAATGGCGCTTGGCTTTACCGCCCGGCTTACAATGGCGCTTGGCTTCACCGCCTGGGCCGCTTGGCTTTACCGCCCGGCTTACAATGGCTCTTGGGTTCACCGCCTGGCCCGCTTGGCTTTACCGCCCGGCTTACAATGGCGCTTGGCTTCACCGCCTGGCCCGCTTGGCTTTACCGCCCGGCTTACAATGGCGCTTGGCTTCACCGCCTGGCCCGCTTGGCTTTACCGCCCGCCTTACAATGGCGCTTGGCTTCACCGCCTGGCCCGCTTGGCTTTACCGCCCGGCTTACAATGGCTCTTGGCTTCACCGCCTGGCCAGCTTGGCTTCACCGCCCGGCTTACAATGGCGCTTGGCTTCACCGCCTGGCCCGCTTGGCTTCACCGCCCGGCTTACAATGGCGCTTGGCTTCACCGCCCGGCTTACAATGGCTCTTGGCTTCACCACCTGGCCCGCTTGGCTTTACCGCCCGGCTTACAATGGCGCTTGGCTTCACCGCCTGGCCAGCTTGGCTTCACCGCCCGGCTTACAATGGCTCGGCTTCACCACCTGGCCCGCTTGGCTTTACCGCCCGGCTTACAATGGCTCTTGGCTTCACCGCCTGGCCAGCTTGGCTTCACCGCCCGGCTTACAATGGCTCTTGGCTTCACCACCTGGCCCGCTTGGCTTTACCGCCCGGCTTACAATGGCGCTTGGCTTCACCGCCTGGCACGCTTGGCTTTACCGCCCGGCTTACAATGGCTCTTGGCTTCACCGCCTGGCCAGCTTGGCTTCAACGCCCGGCTTACAATGGCGCTTGGCTTCACCGCCTGGCCCGCTTGGCATCACCGCCCGGCTTAAAATGGAGCTTGGCTTCACCGCCCGGCCCAACAATGGCGCTTGGCTTCACCGCCCGGCTTACAATGGCGCTTGGCTTCACCGCCCGGCCCGCTTGGCTTTACCGCCCGGCTTACAATGGCTCTTGGCTTCACCGCCTGGCCCGCTTGGCTTTACCGCCCGGCTTACAATGGCGCTTGGCTTCACCGCCTGGCCCGCTTGGCTTTACCGCCCGGCTTACAATGGCGCTTGGCTTCACCGCCTGGCCCGCTTGGCTTTACCGCCCGGCTTACAATGGCTCTTGGCTTCACCGCCTGGCCAGCTTGGCTTCACCGCCCGGCTTACAATGGCGCTTGGCTTCACCGCCTGGCCCGCTTGGCTTCACCGCCTGGCCCGCTTGGCTTCACCGCCCGGCTTAATATGGCGCTTGGCTTCACCGCCTGGCCCGCTTGGCTTTACCGCCCGGCTTACAATGGCTCTTAGCTTCACCGCCTTGCCAGCTTGGCTTCATCGCCCGGCTTACAATGGCGCTTGGCTTCACCGCCTGGCCCATTTGGCTTCACCATCTGGCTTACAATGGCGCTTGGCTTCACTGCCTGGCCCGCTTGGCATCACCGCCCGGCTTACAATGGAGCTTGGCTTCACCGCCCGGCCCAACAATGGCGCTTGGCTTCACCGCCCGGCTTATAATGGCGCTTGGCTTCACCGCCTGGCCCTCTTGGCTTCACCGCCCGGCTTACAATGGCGCTTGGCTTCACCGCCCGGCTTACAATGGTGCTTGGCTTCACTGCCTGGCCCGCTTGGCTTCACTGCCCGGCTTACAACGGCGCTTGGCTTCATCGCCCGGCTTACAATGGCGCTTGGCTTCATCGCCCAGCCCAACAATGGCGCTTGGCTTCACCGCTCGGCTTACAATGGCGCTTGGCTTCACCGCCTGGCCTGCTTGGCTTCACCGCCCGGCTTACAATGGCGCTCGGCTTCACCGCCTGGCCCGCTTGGCTTCACCGCCCGGCTTACAATGGCGCTGGGCTTCACCGCCTGGCCCGCTTGGCTTCACCGCCCGGCTTACAATGGCGCTGGGCTTCACCGCCTGGCCCGCTTGGCTTCACCGCCCGGCTTACAATGGCGCTCGGCTTCACCGCCTGGCCCGCTTGGCTTCACCGCCCGGCTTACAATAATGGCCCGCTTGGCTTCACCGCCCGGCTTAAAATGGCGCTTGGCTTCACCGCCTGGCCCGCTTGGCTTTACCGCCCGGCACAATAATGGCGCTTGGCTTCACCGCCTAGCCTAAATATGACGCTTGGCTTCACCGCCTGGCAAAACAATGGCCCTTGGCTTCACCACTGAATTTCAAATGTCATCAGTCATGACTGACTACTAATAGGCTAGCTGGAGTGAGGGAAGTTGGCCGAAATCTATTTCAGCACGAAAGGCAACCTCTGGCGCGGCGGAAAAACCCGTAAGTTCAATGCCCAGAAAACTGAAGTAGGTTTCAAATTGCTTCTCTAAGTAATCCAACTCAAATACAAGTCATGACTGATCTTAATAGGCTAGCTGTAGTGAGGGAAGTTTGTCGAAAGCTATTTCAGGAAGAAGGGCAACCTCTGGCGCGGCGGAAAAACCCGTAAGTTCAATGCCCCGAAAACTGAAGTAGGTTTCAAATTGCTTCTCTAAGTAATCCAACTCAAATACACGTCATGACTGATCTTAATAGGCTAGCTGTAGTGAGGGAAGTTGGCCAAAAGCTATTTCAGTAGGAAGGGCAACCTCTGGCGCGGCGGAAAAACCCGTAAGTTCAATGCCCAGAAAACTGAAGTAGGTTTCAAATTGCTTCTCTAAGTAATCCAACTCAAATACAAGTCATGACTGATCTTAATAGGCTAGCTGTAGTGAGGGAAGTTGGCCGAAAGCTATTTCAGTAGGAAGGGCAACCTCTGGCGCGGCGGAAAAACCCGTAAGTTCAATGCCCAGAAAACTGAAGTAGGTTTCAAATAGCTTCTCTATGTAATCCAACTCAAATACAAGTCATGACTGATCTTAATAAGCTAGCTGTAGTGAGGGAAGTTGGCCGAAAGCTATTTCAGGAAGAAGGGCAACCTCTGGCGCGGCGGAAAAACCCGTAAGTTCAATGCCCAGAAAACTGAAGTAGGTTTCAAATTGCTTCTCTAAGTAATCCAACTCAAATACAAGTCATGACTGATCTTAATAGGCTAGCTGTAGTGAGGGAAGTTGGCCAAAAGCTATTTCAGTAGGAAGGGCAACCTCTGGCGCGGCGGAAAAACCCGTAAGTTCAATGCCCAGAAAACTGAAGTAGGTTTCAAATTGCTTCTCTAAGTAATCCAACTCAAATACAAGTCATGACTGATCTTAATAGGCTAGCTGTAGTGAGGGAAGTTGGTCGAAAGCTATTTCAGTAGGAAGGGCAACCTCTGGCGCGGCGGAAAAACCCGTAAGTTCAATGCCCAGAAAACTGAAGTAGGTTTCAAATTGCTTCTCTAAGTAATCCAACTCAAATACAAGTCATGACTGATCTTAATAGGCTAGCTGTAGTGAGGGAAGTTGGCCGAAAGCTATTTCAGTAGGAAGGGCAACCTCTGGCGCGGCGGAAAAACCCGTAAGTTCAATGCCCAGAAAACTGAAGTAGGTTTCAAATTGCTTCTCTAAGTAATCCAACTCAAATACAAGTCATGACTGATCTTAATAGGCTAGCTGTAGTGAGGGAAGTTGGCCGAAAGCTATTTCAGTACGAAGGGCAACCTCTGGCGCGGCGTAAAAACCCGTAAGTTCAATGCCCAGAAAACTGAAGTAGGTTTCAAATTGCTTCTCTAAGTAATCCAACTCAAATACAAGTCATGACTGACCCCTATTAGGCTAGCTGTAGTGAGGGAAGTTGGCCAAAAGCTATTTCAGTAGGAAGGGCAACCTCTGGCGCGGCGGAAAAACCCGTAAGTTCAATGCCCAGAAAACTGAAGTAGGTTTCAAATTGCTTCTCTAAGTAATCCAACTCAAATACAAGTCATGACTGATCTTAATAGGCTAGCTGTAGTGAGGGAAGTTGGCCGAAAGCTATTTCAGTACGAAGGGCAACCTCTGGCGCGGCGGAAAAACCCGTAAGTTCAATGCCCAGAAAACTGAAGTAGGTTTCAAATTGCTTCTCTAAGTAATCTAACTCAAATACAAGTCATGACTGACCCCTAATAGGCTAGCTGTAGTGAGGGAAGTTGGCCGAAAGCTATTTCAGAAGGAAGGGCAACCTCTGGCGAGGCGGAAAAACCCGTAAGTTCAATGCCCAGAAAACTGAAGTAGGTTTCAAATTGCTTCGCTTATTCTTCCGACTCAAATATAAGTCATGAATTATCATAATACATTTATGAAGTACTGATGAATTATGAGTTGAGATTAAAAGGAAATAAAAAAAAGAGGGAAGGAAGAAAGGGTCGTGGGAACCAAGCCTGCCATAATGGATGTGGGCAAAACCCACCTGATGAGCTCTTTGGTAAGAGCGAAACCCTTATGTATGTCCCTTGGGTAGTGGTATGTATGAATTGATTAATTTTTATATATTTAATATATATATATATATATATATATATATATATATATATATATATATATATATATATATATATATATATATATATTTAATATATATATATATATATATACATATATATATATATATATATATATATATATATATATATATATATATATATATATATATATATATATATAAATATATATATATATATATATATATATATATATAAATATATATATATATATATATATATATATATATATAAATATATATATATATATATATATATATATATATATATATATATATATATATATATATATATATATATATATATATATATATATGACATATTCACACACACATGGCTTTCTGGTAGAAGGGAGTGTATAATTAGAATCCCATTGATGGTTAAGTGTTGGCCTTCAAATGGCGATGCTTACAGCTCCATTTATCATGAGCTGGCCTTAGTTCCTCTCCTTCTGAACAATGTGTGTTCCATCAAATCATTCCGTATGAGAGGGTTTCTGGTCGTGGACATCAATATAGTGTTGGTTTACCCAGAGGAAATATGTGAATCACGACACCCTGATGTACGCAAGCCAGCAGAAATCGGGGGTCAATAAATGAACATTATATTGATATCCATGACGAGAAACCCTCTCATACAGAATGATTTGATGGAACACACATTGTTCAGAAGGAGAGGAACGAAGGCCAGCTCATGATAGATGGAGCTGTAAGCATCGCCATTTAAAGGCCAACACTTAACATTCAATGGGATTCTAGTCATACACTCCCTTCAAGATAAAAGCAATATGGATGATATCTGGTGGTGTATGTGCCTGCTTATGTGTCTAAATGTGTATGCATATGTGTAAGTGTGTGTATAATAAATAAACAACAATTATCCTCTTTTTAATCTAGGGATTTTTGAAATTTGTAATAGTTTAAATTTCCAATTTTTAGTTTTATATAGAATATATTTTTGAAATATTCAATTATAATTTTTGTAGAACCTCATACATAAAAATGAATCTAAAGTTTATATTAATCTGCAGATTGGTGATGGTGGGAGATTTTCGTCTGATCGCTCACAGCAAACCAACCTAGTATGGGTGACCCTGACTAGTATAGCTATGCAATATGTTCTAGCCACTGCAGATTGGTGATGGTGGGAGATTTTCGTCTGATCGCTCACAGCAAGCGAACCTATAGTGCATAGAATGGTTTATGTGATAGACCGTATTTCATAATTTCAGATTGGAAGTTGAGAAACTTGTACAGTTTCTGAAAACCTTTGACAGATGTTGGAGTAAGATTCAGAAGTTTTCAGAATCCAAGTCCTTAAATCAGATATAGAGTTGTGATGGCCGATGTGGTAACGTCCCTGACTGCTGAACGCCAGAGTACCGCTCAAGCTCGTTAGTTTCTTTGATCCCTGTAACCTCACCATTCTTGTGAGCTAAGGATGGGGGGTTTGGGGAGGCTAACCTACATGTCTATCTGCCGAGTCATCAGCAGCCATTGCCTGACCCTCCTTGGTCCTAGCTTTGGGTGGGGAGGGGGCTTGAGCGCTGATTATATGCATATATATGGTCACTCTCTAGGGCATTGTCCTGCTTGATAGGGCAATGTCACTGTCTCTTTCCTCTGTCATCATGAGTGACCTTTAAACCTTTAAATGCCTTTTCTCTTTGTATCTAGAGACATTTGACAGATGTTGGAATGAGATTCAGTTTTCTAAATGAATTTCTTGATTTCTTTTACCTTAATTTAAATTTAGACTTTAAATGTAAATATATATACATATACACATATGTATATAGGTATATATATATATACACACACACACACACACATATATATATATATATATATATATATATATATATATATATATATATATATATATGTATATATATATATACATATACATATGTGTATATATACATATACATATATATATATATATATATATATATATATATATATATATATATATATATATATATATATATATATATATAAACAAAAAAGGGTAATCCAGTTTCTATTACTTATTGGTTTTATTTTCTCATATCAACAAAATTAGAAACCTTACTGTATGCTGAATAAAAGTTTTAAAAAAAATCTAAGGAAATAACATCCCCTGATAAAGTATGTGGAAAAGGGCGCCCTTCAGCAACTGCTAAATTCGCTGCCTTTTTTTCAATTTATCCTTATATTTTCCACCTCATGAGAAGATTTCCTCTGGATTATTTCCAGTCTAAACAAACTCATATTTCCTTCACAATTTCTATCAAATTTTATTGCATAAAACACAAACTTGAAATATGTTTGATGGCACAAATTCATCATCTCTTTCGAAAAATTTTTTTGAGGCACATTCTCCATCTCCTTCAAACATGCAAATCAAGCAGTAATTTCCAAGGGGAAATTGCAACATCTAAAAATAGACGAGAACAGAAAAGAACTAGAACAAAAAGGGAAAATAAAAGTCAGTCCTTAAACTAATTGGTCTCCCCGGCCCCAAATCCCATAATCTAACTCAACTAACTGGACGAAAAAACAAGAAAGAAAAGTCAGTCACAGAAGAGCCATTTTTTTCCTCCTATCCTAAAAGGACTTTTTGTCTTTGCGTATCTCTTTCAAATCCTTCTCTGCTTGCTCAAGCATCCTACAGGATACACGCCTGATTATACTACGGTTTTCAGCGTTGGTTTAAATCATTATTATTCAGCTTTTATGGATTTGGTTTCGTGAGTCAAAATGTTCAGCTTTGCAATGGAACCTCAATTTAAATGGAGATTGGATCATGGGAGTGGACAGGTTATCTCTATGGCAGGTATGGTAATACACTTGGGGAAAAAATACTTGAAACCATAAAAAATAGTACTTACAAGAACATTAATATTGTATATTTTGTTACGGTTATTGGTATAAAAAATGTGATATGGCAGAGACAAGGGACAGTGACATTGCCCTATCAAACAGGACAATGCCCAATGACCATATATACTGTACATATGGCCAGCGCCCAATCCCTTCTCCCCCCCCCCCCCCAAGCTGGGACAAAGGAAGGCCAGGCAATGACTTCTAATGAGTTAGAGGATAGACCCATAGGCTCCTCAAAACCCCCAACCTTAGCTCACAAGGATGGTGAGGTAGCGACCAAAAAAACGAACGAGTTTGAGCGAGACTCTAACCACAGTCTGGAAATCACCACTCAGGGACGTTATTACCACTCAGACCAGTATTTCTTGTTGTGTCAGCAGAATTAGCAGTAGCCCTGATTTCAATACCTCTCCTTATAAGACTTCTGTGATTGTTCTGTCGTGTTCAGTGACTGGGACTCTTCCATTGTGGCGTTAACCAAGGTCTACAGAATCCTTGGTGTCAACTTGACCTTAGAATGGTCACGAAATGTGCTACTGTTCGCTAAGTCTTCTTGTATTTATTCAGACTCTCATTTGACTGTAGTTGCATTTCATCATCTTAATCACTGGTTTTTAGTTATCTATTTTCGCGTTTCATGGTAATCTATTTATCTCCTCATCTTTCTCTTTATCAATTTCATTACTTGATAGAAACTAGCCTATTTTAAAATATTGGCTTTTAATTTTTAATTTTTATTACCTAACAAAATATTTGAAATGTCGAATAGATGTGATTTATAAACTTGGATGAATAGTTAAATCAACAAAGGTTTACAACGAAGTAAGTTTACTCTCAAATACGGGTTTAAAACAATCTTTAAAACAATCAAAATCGTCTAAAATGGAAGTAAAATCAATATCGAAGAAACGTAACGTTCCCAAAAAGGTGGAAAAGTTACCCAGAGTATGTTAACTTTCTACCCAGAGCTCTCACTCCGCCAACACCTAACTGAAAACTGTTGAGCATCAGCCTAAAATAAGCAACAAACCTGTTTCCAGGGACACAAAAGGAGGGAGAGAATTCCTTACTAAGCAGACGTTAAGATTGAATTCCTGTGTAAAATTGTGGAGGGCGGGGACCTACCCAAGGGCTCCAACAGGGGAAAATAGCCCTGTGAGGAAAGGAAATAAGTCATGAGAAGAGATAAACAGTATATTGGGAGGAGAGTGATGGAAATGGAGGTACAGGGAACGAGAAGGAGAGGGAGACCAAAGCGAAGGTGGATGGACTGTATCAAGGATGACCTTCGATCAAAGGGATTAACCGGTGATGAAGTGTGGGACAGAGGTAGATGGAGAACGCTGGCCAGAAACATCGACCCCAAATAAAAGTGGGAAAAGATGCAGACAAAGAAGAAGAAGAGGAAGAACAAGGAAAGGAAATAAGTTAATGAATAAACTACAAGAGAAGTAATGACAATTAAAATATCTTAAGAAGAGTAAGAATATTAATATAGACATTTCATACATAAACTATAAAAAGATATTTGTGTCAGCATGTTCAACAAAAAAACAATAGCTGCCAGTTTGAACTTTTGAGGTTCCACCGGTTCAACTTCCTGATTAGGAATATCATTTTCAGAAACACTAAAGAAAGGAGAGAATTCCTTACTTAGCAGGAGAGAGAGAGAGAGAGAGAGAGAGAGAGAGAGAGAGAGAGAGAGAGAGAGAGAGAGAGAGAGAGAGAGAGAGAGAGAGAGAGCACTATTCCATCTTATTTCTCTTCCTCTCTTCCTCTTGTTTTGTTAAAGTTTTCATAGTTTATGTAGGAGATAATTATTCTAATCTTATTGCTCTTCTTAAAATATTTTATTTTTCTGTTTCCTTCCCTCACTGAGCTATTTTCCCTGTTGGAGCCCTTGGGCTTATAGCATCTTGCTTTTCCAACTAGGGTTGTAGCTTAGCAAATAATAATAATAATAATAATAATAATAATAATAATAATAATAATAATAATAATAATAATAATAATTGAAGCATAAGTTGGGTTATTGTGGCCTGATTGGTAACATCTCAGACTGGTGTTTGCTGGACAGGGGTTCGAGTCCCAATCAGACTCGTTAGTGGCATTAGTGTCTGGAACCTTACCACCCTTGTGAGCTAAGGTTGGGGTGTTTGGGGGAGCCTATAGGTCTATCTGCTGAGTCATCAGCAGCCACTGCCTGGCCCTCACTGGTCCTAGCTTGGGTGGAGAGGAGGCTTGGGCGATGATCATATACTATATGGTTAATCTCTAGGGCATTGTCCTGATTGCTAGGGCAATGTCACTGTCTCTTTCCTCTGCCATTCATGAGCGACCTTTAAACATAACTATTTGGATCGAATTGATTTTAGGAAGTGAGAATAATTTAGATAATCTTTGGAAAGAAAACGACCTTTTCATGTCTGATTGACTAAAGACAAGTTTTTCAACATACTTTGCATATCTCAAAAAAAGTTGGGAGTTTTCTACAAATATTAGCTACTAGATCGTAATCAATTATTGACCGTTGGTTCGATTTTGTCAAAGCTACAACGAAATAACAACGATTGTATAATTTATTGAAGTTTTTCAATATTTTCCCAAAATTTCCAAATAAAATTCAATGCTTAAAAACTTTATAAGGGAAAATCTATCATGTTCAACTCGTAACAACTTTGGTATACCTTTCTGAAACCCAATTATTATTGTTATTATCATTACTATTATTACTAGCTAAGCTAAAATCCTAGTTGGAAAAGCAGGATGCTACAAGCCTAAGGGTTCCACAAGAGAACATATTTCGCACTCCCGGGCACCTGTCGTCCAGAAAGGGATGTAATGGAAACCTCCCTCAAACAACCGTTTATCCAGACACTCATATGAGTGGCTGTACCTCAACGGGAATCATTTCCTTCAAAGATGTACTTGTTTCAATTGGTGAAAATGCAAATTCTTTCTATTCGCATTTAGAAAGAAGTTGAAATAAAACTGTAAGTTGAAATAAATTCGTAATAGAATGTGATAGACGTAAATAATGAAAAAAAAATGATCTTCAATAAGTTACCTGGTTTACATATAACATTAATCATAGCTGCAAAAAAAAAAAAAAATAAAAAAAAAAAAAATAAAATTGAACAAAATATTTTTTTCCAATGAATGTATATAAGAAAACCGAAGGAATGAGAGATGAGGTTAAGATGTAAGAAACTAAGAGGAATGTCAGAACAGTGACGTAATTAGCCTGTTGAATAAAACATCCATCAAATGCTTTTGCTTAGATTGCAAAGCAATTGCTTTAATTCCAATACAAAAAATGCTAGTGGCAAATACTTAGAACAGCAAATACCTAGAAGCTATCAGTAATTACTTTATTTCCAATATATTTAAAACAATGCAATTCTCCATTTCATGAAATACTCTAAGAAATTAATTCCCTTCCATGAAATCTGAAAGTTACAGTCACGCTGACTTTTGTACTGTTCAATTTTACTGGCTTTATGTAGAGAATTTCTACAGATACTACACGCAATAAACCATATATATATATATATATATATATATATATATATATATATATATATATATATATATGTATATACATATATATATATATTTGTATATGTTTATATAAAGGCTATATATATATATATGTATATATATACAGAGTACATAAATATATACATATATACAGAGTACACACACACACACACACATATATATATATATATATATATATATATATATATATATATATACATATATATATACTGTATATATATATATAAAGTATATATATATATATATATATATATATACAGTATATATATATATATATATATATATATATATACACATATGTATATATATGTATATATGCAGTATATATATATATATATATATATATATATATATATATATATATATACTGTATATATATATATATATATATATATATATATATACAGTATATATATATGTATATATAAACAGTGTATATATATATATACATATATATATATATATACATATATATACAATATATATATATATATATATATATCTTATATATAATATCTATATTATACTGTATATACTGTATATTCAGTATATGCATAATGATATATATATAGACAGATAGATAGATATATAGATAGAAAGATAGAAAGATAAATAGATAGATAGATAGATAGATGAAAGTTTTTCCTCTTTGAAATTCGCTAGAATTCAACTTTTATTTTGGATAGAGACAACATTTTCATTTGAAAAAAAAATTGTGTATCATTCATGTATCAGAAAGCTCCTGTATTCTTAAAACAAAATAGACTATATACCTCAGATATGACTATGGATTATGTTCATCACACACACGCAAACACATACACACACACACAGACACACACACACACACACACACACATATATATATATATATATATATATATATATATATATATATATATATATTATCATCAGCCGTTACCATAGTACATAGGCTATGGTACTACTCATGACTTGAAAACAATGGTTAGAATTTCGGAGTGCCCTTCTTCTATAAGGGCTACTTACCATAGCTAAAAAGTCTCGTCTACCCTTATCAAGAGGAAAGTAGCCACTGAACAATTACATAGCAATAGTTAACCACTTGAGCAAAGAAGAATTGTTTGGTAATAGCAGTGTTGTCAGATGTACGAGGACAGAGGAGAATGTGTAAGAATAGGCCAGCCTATTTTGAGTACGTGTAGGCAAAGATAAAATGAGCCGTAACCAGAGGGAGGGATCCAATGTTGTACGGTCTGGCCAGTCAAAGGAACCGACAACTCCCAGGCGATAGTATCTCAACGGGTGGCTGGTGCTCTGGCCAACCTACTACCAGTCGTTTGGACACAAACACACACACACATATATATATATATATATATATATATATATATATATATATATATATATATATATATATATATATATATATATATATATACATATATATAATCTCCTACGTCTATTGTCGCAAAAGGCCTTGGTTAGAGTTCGCCAGTCGTCTCTATCTTGAACTTTTAATTCAATGCTTCAATATCTATCTATCTAACTTTGGGTATATATATATATATATATATATATATATATATATATATATATATATATATATATATATATATGTATGTGTGTATGTAATAATAATAATAATAATAATAATAATAATAATAATAATTGGAGATTTAACGTATTAAATCAGTTGATGTCACGATTTCCCTAGTACTTACTAAGTATGCATATATACAGTATATATATATATATATATATATATATATATATATGTATATATATATATATATGTATATATATATATATATGTGTGTGTGTGTGTATGTATATGAATATATGCATATATATATATATATATATATATATATATATATATATATATATATATATATATATAATGCTATTAATGTTTACAGATAATGTACCCAATCTTAAGGCAACAACAACAACAACAACAATAATAATAATGGCATATGAGATTTGTGTGTGAAATTTACTTTAAACGAAAAGGATTTTTTCCGGCTTCCGAGATTTCTTGGCGAAGCTGAACCAAAACGTTTCGGTTTCTAAAGAGCTGAAAAAAATGTCAAATTTCTTCAAAATTTTTTGATTTAGAGAAACTCTATATCAATTTAAAAGACTTCATTTGTTGCACAAGAAAATGACAATAAAATCTATTACTGAATTTAACTTTCGATGTAAATAAATCTTTTATATTTCATGTTTTTTCGGTAAAAGTTTTTCGAGAATTTCTCCTTGCAAAGGATGGAAAGAGATTGTTCAATGGCGGAGGGTTTCTCTCGGAGCCAACGAAATTGTCTCCAGAGTCTTCAGGAATTGTTCTTGTCTCCGTTGAGTCTCCAAGAGAATTCCGAATCACAAAGAGTCTCCGAGAGTCGTTTGAAGGAAATTTTAAGTTTTCAATATTATACCTAACAAAAGAAGACGAATCTAGTCATCTATCATATAGATTTTTGAAAGCAATTCAAAATGAATAAAAGTTTTGTAGGAGCATTCAAAATAGGAACTAACAAGATGTCCCAGTTTACTACTGGCCATCTTCAAGTTAAGAGGACACTTGGCGGTGTGGTTTTCACAGAACCACAAAAGGAAGGATCCTTAATGTATAGGATGACCTCTTGGATGAGGTCTAAGGACCCCTTCAACTCTGAGGGCGGGATGGAGGAGAAGGTGGAAGGAGGGCCCCCAGAGGAAAATCAGAAAAGAGAAGAGCTGAAGAAGAAGGAGAATGTCCAAAAGACATTTGAGGAACGCATCGGTTTCCTAGAAAAACAACTGGAGGCAGCTTTTGCCGAGATCAGTCTAAGAAAGGAAGAACAATCAAAATTCTTAGAGGAGAATGAAGAGCTGAGAGCAGAGAATCAGCATCTCAGTAACATCATCGGAAGTCTTCAAATCGATAACCAAATCGATATGGAAAATTTGACGACAAAGAATGACGACCTAGACCGCACAAACGAACATCTAAAAAAGGAAATCTGCAATCAAAAAGTTATCCTGGAACAATATAAGAATGAATTAATGGAGAAAGAAAAAGAAAATATCAAACTCAAGCAAAAATTGGATAAAGTTCGTCAGAACAAAAGGAAACTGGAAATATTCACTGAAAAGAAAATGGAAGTATTAAAGCAGATTTCAGAACAGAAGCAGGAATTGGAAGAAAGCCTCAATGAGGCAAAAATAAATGATCTCCTCAGGAATGAGCGCTACAAAGGAATTTTACAAGAGTTAGAAAATTACAAAAAAGAAAATTTGAAATTGAATGACTTGGAGCAAAAAAACATCCTATTGAGTCAAGAACTGGAAACATTCAAATCTGAAAAAAATGTTGATCTCAAGGACGAGCTGCTTGCGGCAAATGAGATCATCCCTTCACTCAAGGAGGAACTTGAAGAGGGAGATAAGACGAAAGAAGACAGACCTCAAATGACGAAACTGAGACTTAACAAGACAAGTTTAAAAATGGATATTAAGGATGTTCAGAAGGATGTCCAAAAGGATGACAGAGACAATAAAAGTGAGGAGAAAGTAGTCGAGGCACAGGATCAGGATACCAACGGACGTAAGGCTGAGAAGGAGGAAGTTGGAGGCGCATCTGGTGTGGGTCAGGTGCTTGGCTGGCTACTAGCCTCAAAAGGCGCTCTCCATGGCACCAGCAACACCCAGGAAGAGCAGCTCAAAAAGGAAATTTCCACGGACGAGGAAAAAGAGGAGGAGGAGGAGGAGAAGGAGAAGGAGGAGAAGGAGGAGGAGGACAAGGAGAAGGAGAAGGAGGAGGAGGAGGAGGAGAAGGAGGAGAAGGAGGAGGAGGAGAAGGAGAAGGAGGAGAAGGAGGAGGAGGAGAAGAAGGAGGAGGAGGAGGAGAAGGAGAAGGAGGAGGAGGAGAAGAAAAAGGAAGAAAAGATTAAAAAAACTACACGAAAACTCATCGTGTTTGACCTGGAACCCGAGAAGCCCAAAAGGGCCATCTCCTCATCCGACAGTAGTCACATCACCTTCCAAGGTGAAAAGGTTAGAGTGACCACCACAAGGGACTCTGGCCTCAACAGGTACGTGACTGTCGACTTGCATGTGCCCAGGAGGTTCCACAGAGCCATATATGGAGTGGAAGGAAGGACGCTGATGGAAATCACCCGCCACAGTGGAGTCAGCTTAATAGATATGCCACAAAGGCACGAATATAGTCATTCAATCACCATCAGTGGTACTATTAAGCAGGTTCAGTTAGCAGCTGATCATATCGAATGGCTTCTGAGGAGTCTCACCGGCACTTAAGTGCTTTGATCAGCAAATGGATAAAAATGAAAAAAAAAAAAAAAAAAAAAAAAAAAAAAAAAAAAAAAAAAAAATCCCCAAAAAAGCAGAAAAAATGAAAACACCAAAAAAAGTTTTAAACATGAGAATATTTTTTTCCATTAAAGTTTAATTTCAGTTTATTTTGTGAGGGTAAGGAGATTCAGCCGAGTTTTGCCAGGACCAAACCTTCATATAATTGTGCTCAATCCAATCAAGACAAGTTCGAGATACCACATCCACAGGAAGGAGATCCCCCCCCCCCCGGGATCTTTAAACTGACTGACTGACAGACAGCTACAGGGAGGATACCTGGAAGGACTGACCAGCTTGGAGGATACAAGGCTTACTATCCAGCTTGAATTACAATTCTTGGAATAACCTGGAGGACAATGGCCTACTGAGGGAAGAAACCCCGCTGAGACTAGTATGCTTTGCACCTTGATGGACGAGTACAAGCCGTTTGTCAAGTGTACAAATGGTCGGATATCTAGATCTATTCTTTCGGATATCAACCTTCGGGTGGTTCTGGGGGAATGATCTAGAAGACCGGCTCTGCAGAGGGAACGAGCTAGGCTTCTTCTAGTAGGCAGTCTTGTCCTTAAAGGTTGGACCAAGATAATCAGCTAGTGAAGTAAGCTGCGCTTCTTCGGAGCAGGTCAGTCTGGAAAGGTGTTCTGATATCAAATGGCTGCTGATGAAGGTTGAAGAACTGGGATGAGCAGAGTAAGTTTTGGTCCTGACAATTGGCGAGTTGATGCCCTCACAATTTTATGAAAGGAATAGTATCTTCTTTTTCTTCTTTTTTTTTTAGGTTTAAGGTTTTTTTTTTTAGGCTTAAGGTTTTTTTTTTTTTTAGGCTTAAGGTTTCTTTTTAGGCTTAAGGTATTTTTTTAGGTTTAAGGTCTTTTTTTTAGGCTTAAGGACTGGCTATGCAGGTGAAGAAACTCTGATAATGATGAATGAGCGTGTCTTGTTTGAGTGGGTAAAATGATGCTTGGCTTCACCAACCGGCCAAAAATTGATGCTTGGCTTCACCGCCTGGCCTAAAATGGCGCTTGGCTTCACCACCTGGCACACTTGGCTTCACTGCCCGGCACAACAATGGCGCTTGGCTTCACCGCCTGGCCCGCTTGGCTTCACCGCCTGGCCCGCTTGGCTTCACCGCCTGGCTTACAATGGCGCTTGGCTTCATCGCCCGGCTTACAATGGTGCTTGGCTTCATCGCCCGGCACAACAATGGCGCTTGGCTTCACCGCCTGGCCTGCTTGGCTTCACCGCCCGGCTTACAATGGCGCTTGGCTTCATCGCCCGGCTTACAATGGTGCTTGGCTTCACTGCCCGGCCCAACAATGGCGCTTGGCTTCACCGCCTGGCCCGCTTGGCTTCACCGCCCGGCTTACAATGGCGCTTGGCTTCATCGCCCGGCTTACAATGGTGCTTGGCTTCATCGCCCGGCACAACAATGGCGCTTGGCTTTACCGCCTGGCCTGCTTGGCTTCACCGCCCGGCTTACAATGGCGCTTGGCTTCATCGCCCGGCTTACAATGGTGCTTGGCTTCATCGCCCGGCACAACAATGGCGCTTGGCTTCACCGCCTGGCCCGCTTGGCTTCACCGACCGGCTTACAATGGCGCTTGGCTTCATCGCCCGGCTTACAATGGTGCTTGGCTTCATCGCCCGGCACAACAATGGCGCTTGGCTTCACCGCCTGGCCCGCTTGGCTTCACCGCCCGGCTTACAATGGCGCTTGGCTTCATCGCCCGGCTTACAATGGTGCTTGGCTTCATCGCCCGGCACAACAATGGCGCTTGGCTTCACCGCCTGGCCCGCTTGGCTTCACCGCCCGGCTTACAATGGCGCTTGGCTTCATCGCCCGGCTTACAATGGTGCTTGGCTTCATCGCCCGGCACAACAATGGCGCTTGGCTTCACCGCCTGGCCCGCTTGGCTTCACCGCCCGGCTTACAATGGCGCTTGGCTTCATCGCCCGGCTTACAATGGTGCTTGGCTTCATCGCCCGGCACAACAATGGCGCTTGGCTTCCCCGCCTGGCCCGCTTGGCTTCACCGCCCGGCTTACAATGGCGCTTGGCTTCATCGCCCGGCTTACAATGGTGCTTGGCTTCATCGCCCGGCACAACAATGGCGCTTGGCTTCCCCGCCTGGCCCGCTTGGCTTCACCGCCCGGCTTACAATGGCGCTTGGCTTCATCGCCCGGCTTACAATGGTGCTTGGCTTCATCGCCCGGCACAACAATGGCGCTTGGCTTCCCCGCCTGGCCCGCTTGGCTTCACCGCCCGGCTTACAATGGCGCTTGGCTTCATCGCCCGGCTTACAATGGTGCTTGGCTTCATCGCCCGGCACAACAATGGCGCTTGGCTTCACCGCCTGGCCTGCTTGGCTTCACCGCCCGGCTTACAATGGCGCTTGGCTTCATCGCCCGGCTTACAATGGTGCTTGGCTTCATCGCCCGGCACAACAATGGCGCTTGGCTTCACCGCCTGGCCCGCTTGGCTTCACCGCCTGGCTTACAATGGCGCTTGGCTTCATCGCCCGGCTTACAATGGTGCTTGGCTTCATCGCCCGGCACAACAATGGCGCTTGGCTTCACCGCCTGGCCCGCTTGGCTTCACCGCCTGGCTTACAATGGCACTTGGCTTCATCGCCCGGCTTACAATGGTGCTTGGCTTCATCGCCCGGCACAACAATGGCGCTTGGCTTCACCGCCTGGCCTGCTTGGCTTCACCGCCCGGCTTACAATGGCGCTTGGCTTCATTGCCGGCTTACAATGGTGCTTGGCTTCATCGCCCGGTACAACAATGGCGCTTGGCTTCACCGCCTGGCCCGCTTGGCTTCACCGCCTGGCTTACAATGGTGCTTGGCTTCATCGCCCGGCACAACAATGGCGCTTGGCTTCACCGCCTGGCCCGCTTGGCTTCACCGCCTGGCCCGCTTGGCTTCACCGCCTGGCTTACAATGGCGCTTGGCTTCATCGCCCGGCTTACAATGGTGCTTGGCTTCATCGCCCGGCACAACAATGGCGCTTGGCTTCACCGCCTGGCCTGCTTGGCTTCACCGCCCGGCTTACAATGGCGCTTGGCTTCATCGCCCGGCTTACAATGGTGCTTGGCTTCATCGCCCGGCACAACAATGGCGCTTGGCTTCACCGCCTGGCCCGCTTGGCTTCACCGCCTGGCCCGCTTGGCTTCACCGCCTGGCTTACAATGGTGCTTGGCTTCATCGCCCGGCACAACAATGGCGCTTAGCTTCACCGCCTGGCCCGCTTGGCTTCACCGCCTGGCTTACAACGGTGCTTGGCTTCATCGCCCGGCACAACAATGGCGCTTGGCTTCACCGCCTGGCCCGCTTGGCTTCACCGCCTGGCTTACAATGGCGCTTGGCTTCATCGCCCGGCTTACAATGGCGCTTGGCTTCACCGCCCGGCCCAACAATGGCGCTTGGCTTCACCGCCCGGCTTACACCGCCTGGCCTGCTTGGCTTCACCGCTCGGCTTCACCGCCTGGCCCGCTTGGCTTCAACGCCCGGCTTACAATGGCGCTCGGCTTCACCGCCTGGCCCGCTTGGCTTCACCGCCCGGCTTACAATGGTGCTCGGCTTCACCGCCTGGCCCGCTTGGCTTCACCGCCCGGCTTCACCGCCTGGTCCGCTTGGCTTCACCGCCCGGCTTCACCGCCAGGCCCGCTTGGCTTCACCGCCCGGCTTACAATGGCGCTCGGCTTCACCGCCTGGCCCACTTGGCTTCACCGCCTGGCCCGCTTGGCTTCACCGCCCGGCTTACAGTGGCGCTCGGCTTCACCGCCTGGCCCGCTTGGCTTCACCGCCTGGCCCGCTTGGCTTCACTGCCCGGCTTACAATGGCGCTCGGCTTCACCGCCTGTCCCGCTTGGCTTCACCGCCCGGCTTACAATGGCGCCTGGCTTCATCGCCCGGCCCAACAATGGCGCTTGGCTTCACCACCTGGCCCGCTTGGCTTCACCGCCTGGCACGCTTGGCTTCACCGCCTGGCCCGCTTGGCTTCACCGCCTTGCCCGCTTGGCTTCACCGCCCAGCTTACAAAGGCGCTTCACTTCACCGCCTGGCTCGCTTGGCTTCAACGCCTTGCCCGCCTAAATATGATGCTTGGCTTCACCGCCTGGCAAAACAATAGCCCTTGGCTTCACGACTGAATTTCAAATGTCATCAGTCATGACTGACTATTAATAGGCTAGCTGGAGTGAGGGAAGTTGGCCGAAATCTATTTCAGCACGAAAGGCAACCTCTGGCGCGGCGGAAAAACCCGTAAGTTCAATGCCCAGAAAACTGAAGTAGGTTTCAAATTGCTTCTCTAAGTAATCCAACTCAAATACAAGTCATGACTGATCTTAATAGGCTAGCTGTAGTGAGGGAAGTTTGTTGAAAGCTATTTCAGGAAGAAGGGCAACCTCTGGCGCGGCGGAAAAACCCGTAAGTTCAATGCCCAGAAAACTGAAGTAGGTTTCAAATTGCTTCTCTAAGTAATCCAACTCAAATACAAGTCATGACTGATTTAAATAGGCTAGCTGTAGTGAGGGAAGTTGGTCGAAAGCTATTTCAGTAGGAAGGGCAACCTCTGGCGCGGTGGAAAAACCCGTAAGTTCAATGGCCAGAAAACTGAAGTAGGTTTCAAATTGCTTCTCTAAGTAATCCAACTCAAATACAAGTCATGACTGACCCCTAATAGGCTAGCTGTAGTGAGGGAAGTTGGCCGAAAGCTATTTCAGTAGGAAGGGCAACCTCTGGCGCGGCGGAAAAAACCCGTAAGTTCAATGCCCAGAAAACTGAAGTAGGTTTCAAATTGCTTCTCTAAGTAATCCAACTCAAATACAAGTCATGACTGACCCCTAATAGGCTAGCTGTAGTGAGGGAAGTTGGCCGAAAGCTATTTCAGTAGGAAGGGCAACCTCTGGCGCGGCGGAAAAACCCGTAAGTTCAATGCCCAGAAAACTGAAGTAGGTTTCAAATAGCTTCTCTATGTAATCCAACTAAAAATACGTCATGACTGATCTTAATAGGCTAGCTGTAGTGAGGGAAGATGGCCGAAAGCTATTTCAGTAGGAAGGGCAACCTCTGGCGCGGCGGAAAAACCCGTAAGTTCAATGCCCAAAAAACTGAAGTAGGTTTCAAATAGCTTCTCTAAGTAATCCAACTCAAATACAAGTCATGACTGATCTTAATAGGCTAGCTGTAGTGAGGGAAGTTGGTCGAAAGCTATTTCAGTAGGAAGGGCAACCTCTGGCGCGGCGGAAAAACCCGTAAGTTCAATGCCCAGAAAACTGAAGTAGGTTTCAAATAGCTTCTCTAAGTAATCCAACTCAAATACAAGTCATGACTGACCCCTATTAGGCTAGCTGTAGTGAGGGAAGTTAGCCGAAAGCTATTTCAGTAGGAAGGGCAACCTCTGGCGCGGCGGAAAAACCCGTAAGTTCAATGCCCAGAAAACTGAAGTAGGTTTCAAATTGCTTCTCAGTAATCCAACTCAAATACAAGTCATGACTGATCTTAATAGGCTAGCTGTAGTGAGGGAAGTTGGCCAAAAGCTATTTCAGTAGGAAGGGCAACCTCTGGCGCGGCGGAAAAACCCGTAAGTTCAATGCCCAGAAAACAAGTAGGTTTCAAATAGCTTCTCTATGTAATCCAACTCAAATACAAGTCATGACTGATCTTAATAGGCTAGCTGTAGTGAGGGAAGTTTGTCGAAAGCTATTTTAGTAAGAAGGGCAACCTCTGGCGCGGCGGAAAAACCCGTAAGTTCAATGCCCAGAAAACTGAAGTAGGTTTCAAATAGCTTCTCTAAGTAATCCAACTAAAAATACAAGTCATGACTGATCTTAATAGGCTAGCTGTAGTGAGGGAAGTTTGTCGAAAGCTATTTTAGTAAGAAGGGCAACCTCTGGCGCGGCGGAAAAACCCGTAAGTTCAATGCCCAGAAAACTGAAGTAGGTTTCAAATAGCTTCTCTAAGTAATCCAACTAAAAATACAAGTCATGACTGATCTTAATAGGCTAGCTGTAGTGAGGGAAGTTTGTCGAAAGCTATTTTAGTAAGAAGGGCAACCTCTGGCGCGGCGGAAAAACCCGTAAGTTCAATGCCCAGAAAACTGAAGTAGGTTTCAAATAGCTTCTCTAAGTAATCCAACTAAAAATACAAGTCATGACTGATCTTAATAGGCTAGCTGTAGTGAGGGAAGTTTGTCGAAAGCTATTTTAGTAAGAAGGGCAACCTCTGGCGCGGCGGAAAAACCCGTAAGTTCAATGCCCAGAAAACTGAAGTAGGTTTCAAATTGCTTCTCTATGTAATCCAACTCAAATACAAGTCATGACTGACCCCTAATAGGCTAGCTGTAGTGAGGGAAGTTGGCCGAAAGCTATTTCAGAAGGAAGGGCAACCTCTGGCGCGGCGGAAAAACCCGTAAGTTCAATGCCCAGAAAACTGAAGTAGGTTTCAAATTGCTTCTCTAAGTAATCCAACTCAAATACAAGTCATGACTGACCCCTAATAGGCTAGCTGTAGTGAAGGAAGTTGGCCGAAAGCTATTTCAGAAGGAAGGGCAACCTCTGGCGCGGCGGAAAAACCCGTAAGTTCAATGCCCAGAAAACTGAAGTAGGTTTCAAATTGCTTCCCTTATTCTTCCGACTCAAATATAAGCCATGAATTATCATGATACATTTATGAAGTACTGATGAATTATGAGTTGAGATTAAAAGGAAATAAAAAAAGAGGGAAGGAAGAAAGGGTCGTGGGAACCAAGCCTGCCATAATGGATGTGGGCAAAACCCACCTGATGAGCTCTTTGGTCAGAGCGAAACCCTTATGTATGTCCCTTTGGTAGTGGTATGTATGAATTGATTAATTTTTATATATTTATATATTTATATATATATATATATATATATATATATATATATATATATATATATATATATATATATATATATATATATATGTACACACACATATATATATATATATATATATATATATATATATATATATATATGTACATATTTATATATGTACATAATATATATATATATATATATATATATATATATATATATATATATATATATATATATATATATATGCGTAAAAATCACAGGAAAACGTGATGCTCAGATGCAGAAGAACCACAGGGAAAATGAAAATACGGAATATACACTTGAGTCCTGACTAGTTTCGTGATACTTCCTCAGAGGACTGATTTATTGAGAGAGGTT
>NC_090730.1:166831428-166836428 GCF_036898095.1 Palaemon carinicauda
AAGTCCTTAAATCAGATATAGAGTTGTGATGGCCGATGTGGTAACGTCCCTGACTGCTGAACGCCAGAGTACCGCTCAAGCTCGTTAGTTTCTTTGGTCCCTGTAACCTCACCATTCTTGTGAGCTAAGGATGGGGGGTTTGGGGAGGCTAACCTACATGTCTATCTGCCGAGTCATCAGCAGCCATTGCCTGACCCTCCTTGGTCCTAGCTTTGGGTGGGGAGGGGGCTTGAGCGCTCATTATATGCATATATATGGTCACTCTCTAGGGCATTGTCCTGCTTGATAGGGCAATGTCACTGTCTCTTTCCTCTGTCATCATGAGTGACCTTTAAACCTTTAAATGCCTTTTCTCTTTGTATCTAGAGACATTTGACAGATGTGTATATATACATATACATATATATATATATATATATATATATATATATATATATATATATATATAAACAAAAAAGGGTAATCCAGTTTCTATTACTTATTGGTTTTATTTTCCCATATCAACAAAATTGGAAACCTTACTGTATGCTGAATAAAAAAAAAAAAATCTAAAGTAATAACATCCCCTGATAAAGTATATGGAAAAGGGCGCCCTTCAGCAACTGCTAAATTCGCTGCCTTCTTTTCAATTTATCCTTATATTTTCCACCTCATGAGAAGATTTCCTCTGGATTATTTCCAGTCTAAACAAACTCATATTTCCTTCACAATTTCTATCAAATTTTATTGCATAAAACACAAACTTGAAATATGTTTGATGGCACAAATTCATCATCTCTTTCGCAAACAAAAATTTTTTTGGGGCACACATTCTCCATCTCCTTCAAACATGCAAATCAAGCAGTAATTTCCAAGGGGAAATTGCAACATCTAAAAATAGACGAGAACAAAAAAGAACTAGAACAAAAAGGGAAAATAAAAGTCAGTCCTTAAACTAATTGGTCTCCCCGGCCCCAAATCCCATAATCTAACTCAACTAACTAGACGAAAAAACAAGAAAGAAAAGTCAGTCACAGAAGAGCCATTTTTTTCCTCCTATCCTAAAAAGGACTTTTTGTCTTTGTGTATCTCTTTCAAATCCTTCTCTGCTTGCTCAAGCATCCTACAGGATACACGCCTGATTATACTACGGTTTTCAGCGTTGGTTTAAATCATTATTATTCAGGTTTTATAGATTTGGTTTTGTGAGTTTGGAACGCGGGAGGTTTCACAAAATGTTCAGCTTTGCAATGGAACCTCAATTTAAATGGAGATTGGATCATGGGAGTGGACAGGTTATCTCTAGGGTAGGTATGGTAATACACTTGGGAAAAAAATACTTGTTGGATCATGGGAGTGGACAGGTTATCTCTAGGGTAGGTATGGTAATACACTTGGGAAAAAAATACTTGTTGGATCATGGGAGTGGACAGGTTATCTCTAGGGTAGGTATGGTAATACACTTGGGAAAAAAATACTTGTTGGATCATGGGAGTGGACAGGTTATCTCTAGGGTAGGTATGGTAATACACTTGGGAAAAAAATACTTGTTGGATCATGGGAGTGGACAGGTTATCTCTAGGGTAGGTATGGTAATATACTTGGGAAAAAAATACTTGAAACCATAAAAAATAGTACTTACAAGAACATTAATATTGTATATTTTGTTAGGGTTATTGGTATCAAAAATGTGATATTAATCAATGGAAAAGGCTCATTTGAAACAGCGACCACATATAGAAGAAGAAGAAGAAGAGGATTGATATAAAAAATATCCTTGAATAAATGAATGGACAATAAATATAAACATCAACAGTGACAGCATCAGTGAAACTAGCAGTAAAGGATTAAAGGTTTAAAGGCCACTCGTGAATGGCAGAGACAAGGGACAGTGACATTGCCCTATCAAACAGGACAATGCCCAATGACCATATATACTGTACATATGGCCAGCGCCCAAGCCCTTCTCCCCCCCCCCCCCCCAAGTTAGGACAAAGAAGGGCCATGCAATGACTTCTAATGAGTTAGCAGATACACCTATAGGCTCCTCCAAAAACCCCATCCTTAGCTCACAAGGATGTTGAGGCAGCGACCAAAGAAACGAACGAGTTTGAGCGAGACTCGAACCCCAGTCTGGAAATCACCAGTCAGGGACGTTACCACTCAGACCAGTATTTCTTGTAGTCACCAGAATTAGCGGTAGCCACGGTTTCAATATCTCTCCTTGTATGACTTCTGTGACGTTCAGTGACTGGGACTCTTCCATTGTGGCGTTAAGCAAGGTCTACAGAATCCTTGGTGTTAACTTGACCTTAGAATGGTCACGAAATGTGCTACTGTTCGCTAAGTCTTCTTGTGTTTATTCAGACTCTCATTTGACTGTAGTTGCATTTCGTCCTCATCTTAATCACTGGTTTTCTGCTATCTATTTTCGCGTTTCATGGTAATCTATTTATCTCTTCACCTTTCTCTTTATCAATTTCATTACTTGATAGAAACTAACCCATTTTAAAATATCGGCTATTAATTTTCAATTATTATTACCTAACAAAATATTTGAAAGGTCGAATAGATGTGATTTATAAACGGATGAATAGTTAAGTTAACAAAAGTTTACAGCGGAGTAAGTTTACTCTCAAATACGGTTTTAAAACAATCTTTAAAACAATCAAAATCGTCTAAAATGGAAGTAAAATCAATATCGAAGAAACGTAACGTTCCCAAAAAGGTGGAAAAGTTACCCAGAGTATGTTAACTTTCTACCCAGAGCTCTCACTCCGCCAACACCTAACTGAAAACAGTTGAGCGTCAGCCTAAAATAAGCAACAGACCTGTTTCCAGGGACACAAAAGGAGGGAGAGAATTCCTTACTTAGCAGACGTTAAGATTGAATTCCTGTGTAAAATTGTGGAGAGCGGGGACCCTGCCCAAGGGCTCCACCAGGGGAAAATAGCCCTGTGAGGAAAGGAAATAAGTCATGAGAAAAGATGAACGGTATATTGGGAGGAGAGTGATGGAAATGGAGGTACAGTGAACGAGAAGGAGAGGGAGACCAAAGCGAAGGTGGATGGGCTGTATCAAGGATGACCCTCGATCAAAGGGATTAACCGGTGATGAAGTGTGGGACAGAGGTAGATGGAGAACGCTGGCCAGAAACATCGACCCCACATAAAAGTGGGAAAAGATGCAGACAAAGAAGAAGAAGAGGAAGAAGGAAAGGAAATAAGTTAATGAATAAACTACAAGAGAAGTAATGACAATTAAAATATCTTAAGAAGAGTAAGAATATTAATATAGACATTTCATACATAAACTATAAAAAGACATTTGTGTCAGCATGTTCAACACAAAAACAAAAGCTGCTAGTTTGAACTTTTGAGGTTCCACCGGTTCAACTTCCTGATTAGGAATATCATTTTCAGAAACACTAAAGAAAGGAGAGAATTCCTACTTAGCAGGAGAGAGAGAGAGAGAGAGAGAGAGAGAGAGAGAGAGAGAGAGAGAGAGAGAGAGAGAGAGAGAGAGAGAGAGAGAGAGAGAGGGGTTAAGTGTTCAAAATATTCCGTTTGATTCTATCTTATGCATAGAGGTAACAATGCTTTTATCTCGATCGCTGAAATGTAAAATCAGATATTCCGGTTGAAATAAGCCCCACCCCCTGATTACGTCATAGCCAATCACGTTGTCCCCAGAGTTAACAGCGGCTCGCTCCTAACGTGGGAGACAACGTGATTGGCTATAACGTCATTAAGGGGTGGGGCTTATTTAGTCCGCAATCCTTGCAGCGACTATAGTAACATTATAATGATAGGAATCCATTGTTGACGGCATTTGTGGATTATGAAAAAGGCTTTGATAGTGTGCACCGGCCAATTTCATGGAGAATCCTGCGTTATTATGGAGTTCCTCTTAAATATGTAAATTTGATTAAGTCTCTTCATGAGCATAGTAGGCTAAGTGCAAAGTTAATGTTAGTGGAGACTATCAAATGAATTTCCAGACAGTAGTACATTGGATCCATCTCTCTGGTTACGGTTCATTTTCCTTTTACCTAAACACATACACCGAATAGTCTGGCCTATTCTTTAAATATTCTTCTCTGTCCTCACTCACCCGACAACACTGAGATTACCAAACAATTTCTTCTTACTGCACTGTAACTCTTCAGTTGCTACTTTCCTCTAGGTAAGGGTAAAAGAGACTCTTTAGCTATGGTAAGCACCTCTTCTAGGAGAAGGACACTCCAAAATCAAACCATTATTCTCTAATCTTTGGTAGTGCCATAGCCTCTGTACCATGGTCTTCCACTGTCTTGGGTTGGAGTTCTCTTGCTTGAGGGTACAATCGGGCACACTATTCCATCTTATTTCTCTTCCTCTTGTTTTGTTAAAGTTTTCATAGTTTATGTAGGAGATAATTATTTTAATCTTATTGCTCTTCTTAAAATATTTTATTTTTCTGTTTCCTTTCCTCACTGAGCTATTTTCCCTGTTGGAGCCCTTGGGCTTATAGCATCTTTCTTTTCCACCTAGGGTTGTAGCTTAGCAAGTAATAATAATAATAATTGAAGCATAAGTTGGGTTATTGTGGCCTGGTGTTTGCTGGACGGGGGTTCGAGTCCCGCTCAGACTCGTTGGTGGCATTAGTGTCTGCAACCTTACCACCCTTGTGAGCTAAGGTTGGGGTGTTTGGGGGAGCCTATAGGTCTATCTGCCGAGTCATCAGCAGCCACTGCCTGGCCTTCACTGGTCCTAGCTTGGGTGGAGAGGAGGCTTGGGCGATGATCATATACTATATGGTTGATCTCTAGGGCATTGTCCTGATTGCTAGGGCAATGCCACTGTCCTTTACCTCTGCTATTCATGAGCGACCTTTAAACATAACTATTTGGATCGAATTGATTTTAGGAAGTGAGATTAATTTAGATAATATTTGGAAAGAAAATTACCTTTTCATGTTATTATCATTACTCTTATAACTAGCTAAGCTAAAATCCTAGTTGGAAAAGCAGGATGCTACAA
>NC_090730.1:166838928-166858928 GCF_036898095.1 Palaemon carinicauda
AAATTGTCTCCAGAGTCTTCAGGAATTGTTCTTGTCTCCGTTGAGTCTCCAAGAGAATTCCGAATCACAAAGGGTCTCCGAGAGTCGTTTGAAGGAAATTTTAAGTTTTCAATATTATACCTGACAAAAGAAGACGAATCTAGTCATCTATCATATAGATTTTTGAAAGCAAATCAAAATGAATAAAAGTTTTGTAGGAGCATTCAACATTTCAGGCAGAATCCAACAAGGAGGAATTGGCAAGATGTCCCAGTTTACTACTGGCCATCTTCAAGTTAAGAGGACACTTGGCGGTGTGGTTTTCACAGAACCACAAAAGGAAGGATCCTTAATATATAGGATGACCTCTTGGATGAGGTCTAAGGACCCCTTCAACTCTGAGGGCGGGATGGAGGAGAAGGTGGAAGGAGGGCCCCCAGAGGAAAATCAGAAAAGAGAAGAGCTGAAGAAGAAGGAGAATGTCCAAAAGACATTTGAGGAACGCATCGGTTTCCTAGAAAAACAACTGGAGGCAGCTTTTGCCGAGATCAGTCTAAGAAAGGAAGAACAATCAAAATTCTTAGAGGAGAATGAAGAGCTGAGAGCAGAGAATCAGCATCTCAGTAACATCATCGGAAGTCTTCAAATCGATAACCAAATCGATATGGAAAATTTGACGACAAAGAATGACGACCTAGACCGCACAAACGAACATCTAAAAAAGGAAATCTGCAATCAAGAAGTTCTCCTGGAACAATATAAGAATGAATTAATGGAGAAAGAAAAAGAAAATATTAAAATCAAAGAAAAATTGGATAAAGTTCGTCAGAACAAAAGGAAACTGGAAATATTCACTGAAAAGAAAATGGAAGTAATAAAGCAGATTTCAGAACAGAAGCAGGAATTGGAAGAAAGCCTCAATGAGGCAAAAATAAATGATCTCCTCAGGAATGAGCGCTACAAAGGAATTTTACAAGAGTTAGAAAATTACAAAAAAGAAAATTTGAAATTGAATGACTTGGAGCAAAAAAACATCCTATTGAGTCAAGAACTGGAAACATTCAAATCTGAAAAAAATGTTGGTCTCAAGGACGACCTGCTTGCGGCAAATGAGATCATCCCTTCACTCAAGGAGGAACTTGAAGAGGGAGATAAGACGAAAGAAGAAAACAGACATCGAATGACGAAACTGAGACTTAACAAGACAAGTTTAAAAATGGATATTAAGGATGTTCAGAAGGATGTCCAAAAGGATGACAGAGACAATAAAAGTGAGGAGAAAGTAGTCGAGGCACAGGACCAGGATACCAACGGACGTAAGGCTGAGAAGGAGGAAGTTGAAGGGGCATCTGGTGTGGGTCAGGTGCTTGGCTGGCTACTAGCCTCAAAAGGCGCTCTCCATGGCACCAACAAGAGCCAGGAAGAGCAGCTCAAAAAGGAAATTTCCACGGACGAGGAGAAGGAGGAGGAGGAGAAGGAGGAGAAGGAGGAGGAGGAGAAGGAAGAGGAGGAGGAGGAGGAGGAGGAGAAGGAGGAGGAGGAGAAGGAGGAGGAGGAGAAGGAGGAGGAGGAGAAGGAAGAAAAGATTAAAAAAACTACACGAAAACTTATCGTGTTTGACCTGGAACCCGAGAAGCCCAAAAGGGCCATCTCCTCATCCGACAGTAGTCACATCACCTTCCAAGGTGAAAAGGTTAGAGTGACCACCACATGGGACTCTGGCCTCAACAGGTACGTGACTGTCGACTTGCATGTGCCCAGGAGGTTCCACAGAGCCATATATGGAGTGGAAGGAAGGACGCTGATGGAAATCACCCGCCACAGTGGAGTCAGCTTAATAGATATGCCACAAAGGCACGAATATAGTCATTCAATCACCATCAGTGGTACTGTTAAGCAGGTTCAGTTAGCAGCTGATCATATCGAATGGCTTCTGAGGAGTCTCACCGGCACTTAAGTACTTTGATCAGCAAATGGATAAAAAAAAAAAAAAAAAAAAAAAAAAAAAAAAAAAAAAAAAAAAAAAAAAAAGTTTTAAACATGAGAATATTTTTTTTCCATTAAAGTTTAATTTCAGTTTATTTTGTGAGGGTAAGGAGATTCAGCCGAGTTTTGCCAGGACCAAACCTTCAGATAATTGTACTCAATCCAATCAGGACAAGTTCGAGATACCAAATCCACAGGAGGGAGATCCCCCCCCCCGGATCTTTAAACTGACTGACTGACAGACAGCTAGAGGGAGGATACTTGGAAGGACTGACCAGCTTGGAGGATACAAGGCTTACTATCCAGCTTGAATTACAATTCTTGGAATAACCTGGAGGACAATGGCCTACTGAGGGAAGAAACCCCAGGCTTCTTCTAGTAGGCAGTCTTGTCCTTAAAGGTTGGACCAAGATAATCAGCTAGTGAAGTAAGCTGCGCTTCTTCGGAGCAGGTCAGTCTGGAAAGGTGTTCTGATATCAAATGGCTGCTGATGAAGGTTGAAGAACTGGGATGAGCAGAGTAAGTTTTGGTCCTTACAATTGGCGAGTTGATGCCCTCACAATTTTATGAAAGGAATAGTATCTTCTTTTTCTTCTTTTTTTTTTAGGTTTAAGGTTTTTTTTTTTAGGCTTAAGGTTTTTTTTTTAGGCTTAAGGTTTCTTTTTAGGCTTAAGGTATTTTTTTAGGTTTAAGGTCTTTTTTTTAGGCTTAAGGACTGGCTATGCAGGTGAAGAAACTCTGATAATGATGAATGAGCGTGTCTTGTTTGAGTGGGTAAAATGATGCTTGGCTTCACCAACCGGCCAAAAATTGATGCTTGGCTTCACCGTACTGCGCACTTGGCTTCGCCGACCGGCCCAAAAATGACGCTTGGCTTCACCGCCTGGCCTAAAATGGCGCTTGGCTTCACCACCTGGCCCACTTGGCTTCACTGCCCGGCCCAACAATAGCGCTTGGCTTCATCGCCCGGCTTAAAATGGCGCTTGGCTTCACCGCCTGGCCCGCTTGGCTTCACCGCCCAGCTTACAATGGCGCTTGGCTTCATCGCCCGGCTTACAATGGCACTTGGCTTCATCGCCCGGTACAACAATGGCGCTTGGCTTCACTGCCTGGCCCGCTTGGCTTTACCTACCAACATAACAATGGCGCTTGGCTTCACCGCCCGGCCCAACAATGGCACTTGGCTTCACCGCCTGGCCCGCTTGGCTTCACCGCCTGGCCCGCTTGGCTTCACCGCCTGGCCCGCTTGGCTTCACCGCCCGGCTTACAATGGCGCTTGGCTTCACCGCCCGGCTTAAAATGGTGCTTGGCTTCACCGCCTGGCCCGCTTGGCTTCACCACCCGGCTTACAATGGCACTTGGCTTCACTGCATGGCCAGCTTGGCTTCACCGCCCGGCTTACAATGGCGCTTGGCTTCACCGCCCGGCTTACAATGGCGCTTGGCTTCATCGCCCGGCCCAACAATGGCGCTTGGCTTTACCGCCCGGCTTACAATGGCTCTTGGCTTCACCGCCTGGCCCGCTTGGCTTTACCGCCCGGCTTACAATGGCTCTTGGCTTCACCGCCTGGCCAGCTTGGCTTCACCGCCCGGCTTACAATGGCGCTTGGCTTCACCGCCTGGCCCGCTTGGCTTCACCGCCCGGCTTACAATGGCGCTTGGCTTCACCGCCTGGCCCGCTTGGCATCACCGCCCGGCTTACAATGGAGCTTGGCTTCACCGCCCGGCCCAACAATGGCGCTTGGCTTCACCGCCCGGCTTACAATGGCGCTTGGCTTCACCGCCTGGGCCGCTTGGCTTTACCGCCCGGCTTACAATGGCTCTTGGGTTCACCGCCTGGCCCGCTTGGCTTTACCGCCCGGCTTACAATGGCGCTTGGATTCACCGCCTGGCCCGCTTGGCTTTACCGCCCGGCTTACAATGGCGCTTGGCTTCACCGCCTGGCCCGCTTGGCTTTACCGCCCGGCTTACAATGGCGCTTGGCTTCACCGCCTGGCCCGCTTGGCTTTACCGCCCGGCTTACAATGGCGCTTGGCTTCACCGCCTGGCCCGCTTGGCTTTACCGCCCGGCTTACAATGGCTCTTGGCTTCACCGCCTGGCCAGCTTGGCTTCACCGCCCGGCTTACAATGGCGCTTGGCTTCACCGCCTGGCCAGCTTGGCTTCACCGCCTGGCCAGCTTGGCTTCACCGCCCGGCTTACAATGGCTCTTGGCTTCACCACCTGGCCCGCTTGGCTTTACCGCCCGGCTTACAATGGCGCTTGGCTTCACCGCCTGGCCAGCTTGGCTTCACCGCCCGGCTTACAATGGCTCTTGGCTTCACCACCTGGCCCGCTTGGCTTTACCGCCCGGCTTACAATGGCTCTTGGCTTCACTGCCTGGCCAGCTTGGCTTCACCGCCCGGCTTACAATGGCTCTTGGCTTCACCACCTGGCCCGCTTGGCTTTACCGCCCGGCTTACAATGGCGCTTGGCTTCACCGCCTGGCCCGCTTGGCTTTACCGCCCGGCTTACAATGGCTCTTGGCTTCACCGCCTGGCCAGCTTGGCTTCACCGCCCGGCTTACAATGGCGCTTGGCTTCACCGCCTGGCCCGCTTGGCATCACCGCCCGGCTTAAAATGGAGCTTGGCTTCACCGCCCGGCCCAAAAATGGCGCTTGGCTTCACCGCCCGGCTTACAATGGCGCTTGGCTTCACCGCCCGGCCCGCTTGGCTTTACCGCCCGGCTTACAATGGCTCTTGGCTTCACCGCCCGGCCCGCTTGGCTTTACCGCCCGGCTTACAATGGCGCTTGGCTTCACCGCCCGGCCCGCTTGGCTTTACCGCCCGGCTTACAATGGCGCTTGGCTTCACCGCCCGGCCAGCTTGGCTTTACCGCCCGGCTTACAATGGCGCTTGGCTTCACCGCCTGGCCCGCTTGGCTTTACTGCCCGGCTTACAATGGCTCTTGGCTTCACCGCCTGGCCAGCTTGGCTTCACCGCCCGGCTTACAATGGCGCTTGGCTTCACCGCCTGGCCCGCTTGGCTTCACCGCCCGGCTTAATATGGCGCTTGGCTTCACCGCCTGGCCCGCTTGGCTTTACCGCCCGGCTTACAATGGCTCTTGGCTTCACCGCCTGGCCCGCTTGGCTTTACCGCCCGGCTTACAATGGCTCTTGGCTTCACCGCCTGGCCAGCTTGGCTTCATCGCCCGGCTTACAATGGCGCTTGGCTTCACTGCCTGGCCCGCTTGGCTTCACCACCTGGCTTACAATGGCGCTTGGCTTCACTGCCTGGCCCGCTTGGCATCACCGCCCGGCTTACAATGGAGCTTGGCTTCACCGCCCGGCCCAACAATGGCGCTTGGCTTCACCGCCCGGCTTACAATGGCGCTTGGCTTCACCGCCTGGCACTCTTGGCTTCACCGCCTGGCCCTCTTGGCTTCACCGCCTGGCTTACAATGGCGCTTGGCTTCACCGCCCGGCTTACAATGGTGCTTGGCTTCACTGCCTGGCCCGCTTGGCTTCACTGCCCGGCTTACAACGGCGCTTGGCTTCATCGCCCGGCTTACAATGGTGCTTGGCTTCATCGCCCAGCCCAACAATGGCGCTTGGCTTCACCGCTCGGCTTACAATGGCGCTTGGCTTCACCGCCTGGCCTGCTTGGCTTCACCGGCCGGCTTACAATGGCGCTCGGCTTCACCGCCTGGCCCGCTTGGCTTCACCGCCCGGCTTACAATGGCGCTCGGCTTCACCGCCTGGCCCGCTTGGCTTCACCGCCCGGCTTACAATGGCGCTCGGCTTCACCGCCTGGCCCGCTTGGCTTCACCGCCCGGCTTACAATGGCGCTCGGCTTCACCGCCTGGCCCGCTTGGCTTCACCGCCCGGCTTACAATAATGGCCCGCTTGGCTTCACCGCCCGGCTTAAAATGGCGCTTGGCTTCACCGCCTGGCCCGCTTGGCTTTACCGCCCGGCACAATAATGGCGCTTGGCTTCACCGCCTAGCCTAAATATGACGCTTGGCTTCACCGCCTGGCAAAACAATGGCCCTTGGCTTCACCACTGAATTTCAAATGTCATCAGTCATGACTGACTACTAATAGGCTAGCTGGAGTGAGGGATGTTGGCCGAAATCTATTTCAGCACGAAAGGCAACCTCTGGCGCGGCGGAAAAACCCGTAAGTTCAATGCCCAGAAAACTGAAGTAGGTTTCAAATTGCTTCTCTAAGTAATCCAACTCAAATACAAGTCATGACTGATCTTAATAGGCTAGCTGTAGTGAGGGAAGTTTGTCGAAAGCTATTTCAGGAAGAAGGGCAACCTCTGGCGCGGCGGAAAAACCCGTAAGTTCAATGCCCAGAAAACTGAAGTAGGTTTCAAATTGCTTCTCTAAGTAATCCAACTCAAATACAAGTCATGACTGATCTTAATAGGCTAGCTGTAGTGAGGGAAGTTGGCCGAAAGCGATTTCAGTAGGAAGGGCAACCTCTGGCGCGGCGGAAAAACCCGTAAGTTCAATGCCCAGAAAACTGAAGTAGGTTTCAAATAGCTTCTCTATGTAATCCAACTCAAATACAAGTCATGACTGATCTTAATAGGCTAGCTGTAGTGAGGGAAGTTGGCCGAAAGCTATTTCAGGAAGAAGGGCAACCTCTGGCGCGGCGTAAAAACCCGTAAGTTCAATGCCCAGAAAACTGAAGTAGGTTTCAAATTGCTTCTCTAAGTAATCCAACTCAAATACAAGTCATGACTGATCTTAATAGGCTAGCTGTAGTGAGGGAAGTTGGCCAAAAGCTATTTCAGTAGGAAGGGCAACCTCTGGCGCGGCGGAAAAACCCGTAAGTTCAATGCCCAGAAAACTGAAGTAGGTTTCAAATGGCTTCTCTAAGTAATCCAACTCAAATACAAGTCATGACTGATCTTAATAGGCTAGCTGTAGTGAGGGAAGTTGGTCGAAAGCTATTTCAGTAGGAAGGGCAACCTCTGGCGCGGCGGAAAAACCCGTAAGTTCAATGCCCAGAAAACTGAAGTAGGTTTCAAATTGCTTCTCTAAGTAATCCAACTCAAATACAAGTCATGACTGATCTTAATAGGCTAGCTGTAGTGAGGGAAGTTGGCCGAAAGCTATTTCAGTAGGAAGGGCAACCTCTGGCGCGGCGGAAAAACCCGTAAGTTCAATGCCCAGAAAACTGAAGTAGGTTTCAAATTGCTTCTCTAAGTAATCCAACTCAAATACAAGTCATGACTGATCTCAATAGGCTAGCTGTAGTGAGGGAAGTTGGCCGAAAGCTATTTCAGTAGGAAGGGCAACCTCTGGCGCGGCGGAAAAACCCGTAAGTTCAATGCCCAGAAAACTGAAGTAGGTTTCAAATTGCTTCTCTAAGTAATCCAACTCAAATACAAGTCATGACTGACCCCTATTAGGCTAGCTGTAGTGAGGGAAGTTTGCCGAAAGCTATTTCAGTAGGAAGGGCAACCTCTGGCGCGGCGGAAAAACCCGTAAGTTCAATGCCCAGAAAACTGAAGTAGGTTTCAAATTGCTTCTCTATGTAATCCAACTCAAATACAAGTCATGACTGATCTTAATAGGCTAGCTGTAGTGAGGGAAGTTGGCCGAAAGCTATTTCAGTACGAAGGGCAACCTCTGGCGCGGCGGAAAAACCCGTAAGTTCAATGCCCAGAAAACTGAAGTAGGTTTCAAATTGCTTCTCTAAGTAATCCAACTCAAATACACGTCATGACTGATCTTAATAGGCTAGCTGTAGTGAGGGAAGTTGGCCAAAAGCTATTTCAGTAGGAAGGGCAACCTCTGGCGCGGCGGAAAAACCCGTAAGTTCGATGCCCAGAAAACTGAAGTAGGTTTCAAATTGCTTCTCTAAGTAATCCAACTCAAATACAAGTCATGACTGACCCCTATTAGGCTAGCTGTAGTGAGGGAAGTTGGCCAAAAGCTATTTCAGTAGGAAGGGCAACCTCTGGCGCGGCGGAAAAACCCGTAAGTTCAATGCCCAGAAAACTGAAGTAGGTTTCAAATAGCTTCTCTAAGTAATCCAACTAAAAATACAAGTCATGACTGATCATGATAGGCTAGCTGTAGTGAGGGAAGTTTGTCGAAAGCTATTTTAGTAAGAAGGGCAACCTCTGGCGCGGCGGAAAAACCCGTAAGTTCAATGCCCACAAAACTGAAGTAGGTTTCAAATTGCTTCTCTATGTAATCTAACTCAAATACAAGTCATGACTGACCCCTAATAGGCTAGCTGTAGTGAGGGAAGTTGGCCGAAAGCTATTTCAGAAGGAAGGGCAACCTCTGGCGCGGCGGAAAAACCCGTAAGTTCAATGCCCAGAAAACTGAAGTAGGTTTCAAATTGCTTCGCTTATTCTTCCGACTCAAATATAAGTCATGAATTATCATAATACATTTATGAAGTACTGATGAATTATGAGTTGAGATTAAAAGGAAATAAAAAAAAAGAGGGAAGGAAGAAAGGGTCGTGGGAACCAAGCCTGCCATAATGGATGTGGGCAAAACCCACCTGATGAGCTCTTTGGTCAGAGCGAAACCCTTATGTATGTCCCTTGGGAAGTGGTATGTATGAATTGATTAATTTTTATATATTTAATATATATATATATATATATATATATATATATATATATATATATATATACATATATATATATATATATATATATATATACATATATATATATATATATATATATATATATATATATATATGACATATTCACACACACATGGCTTTCTGGTAGAAGGGAGTGTATAATTAGAATCCCATTGATGGTTAAGTGTTGGCCTTCAAATGGCGATGCTTACAGCTCCATCTATCATGAGCTGGCCTTCGTTCCTCTCCTTCTGAACAATGTGTGTTCCATCAAATCATTCCGTATGAGAGGGTTTCTGGTCGTGGACATCAATATAGTGTTGGTTTACCCAGAGGAAATATGTGAATCACGACACCCTGATGTACGCAAGCCAGCAGAAATCGGGGGTCAATAAATGAACATTATATTGATATCCATGACGAGAAACCCTCTCATACAGAATGATTTGATGGAACACACATTGTTCAGAAGGAGAGGAACGAAGGCCAGCTCATGATAGATGGAGCTGTAAGCATCGCCATTTAAAGGCCAACACTTAACATTCAATGGGATTCTAGTCATACACTCCCTTCAAGATAAAAGCAATATGGATGATATCTGTGGTGGTGTATGTGCCTGCTTATGTGTCTAAATGTGTATGCATATGTGTAAGTGTGTGTATAATAAATAAACAACAATTATCCTCTTTTTAATCTAGGGATTTTTGAAATTTGTAATAGTTTAAATTTCCAATTTTTAGTTTTATATAGAATATATTTTTGAAATATTCAATTATAATTTTTGTAGAACCTCATACATAAAAATGAATCTAAAGTTTATATTAATCTGCAGATTGGTGATGGTGGGAGATTTTCGTCTGATCGCTCACAGCAAACCAACCTAGTATGGGTGACCCTGACTAGTATAGCTATGCAATATGTTCTAGCCACTGCAGATTGGTGATGGTGGGAGATTTTCATCTGATCGCTCACAGCAAGCAAACCTATAGTGCATAGAATGGTTTATGTGATAGACCGTATTTCATAATTTCAGATTGGAAGTTGAGAAACTTGTACAGTTTCTGAAAACCTTTGACAGATGTTGGAGTAAGATTCAGAAGTTTTCAGAATCCAAGTCCTTAAATCAGATATAGAGTTGTGATGGCCGATGTGGTAACGTCCCTGACTGCTGAACGCCAGAGTACCGCTCAAGCTCGTTAGTTTCTTTGATCCCTGTAACCTCACCATTCTTGTGAGCTAAGGATGGGGGGTTTGGGGAGGCTAACCTACATGTCTATCTGCCGAGTCATCAGCAGCCATTGCCTGACCCTCCTTGGTCCTAGCTTTGGGTGGGGAGGGGGCTTGAGCGCTGATTATATGCATATATATGGTCACTCTCTAGGGCATTGTCCTGCTTGATAGGGCAATGTCACTGTCTCTTTCCTCTGTCATCATGAGTGACCTTTAAACCTTTAAATGCCTTTTCTCTTTGTATCTAGAGACATTTGACAGATGTTGGAATGAGATTCCAGTTTTCTAAATGAATTTCTTGATTTCTTTTACCTTAATTTAAATTTAGACTTTAAATGTAAATATATATACATATACACATATATATATATATAGGTATATATATATATACACACACACACACACACACATATATATATATATATATATATATATATATATGTATATATTTATATATATATATATATATATATATATATATATATATATATATATATACATATACATATGTGTATATATACATATACATATATATATATATATATATATATATATATATATATATATATAAACAAAAAAGGGTAATCCAGTTTCTATTACTTATTGGTTTTATTTTCTCATATCAACAAAATTAGAAACCTTACTGTATGCTGAATAAAAGTTTAAAAAAAAAATCTAAGGAAATAACATCCCCTGATAAAGTATATGGAAAAGGGCGCCCTTCAGCAACTGCTAAATTCGCTGCCTTCTTTTCAATTTATCCTTATATTTTCCACCTCATGAGAAGATTTCCTCTGGATTATTTCCAGTCTAAACAAACTCATATTTCCTTCACAATTTCTATCAAATTTTATTGCATAAAACACAAACTTGAAATATGTTTGATGGCACAAATTCATCATCTCTTTCGAAAACAAAAATTTTTTGGGGGGCACACATTCTCCATCTCCTTCAAACATGCAAATCAAGCAGTAATTTCCAAGGGGAAATTGCAACATCTAAATATAGACGAGAACAAAATAGAACTAGAACAAAAAGGGAAAATAAGTCAGTCCTTAAACTAATTGGTCTCCCCGGCCCCAAATCTCATAATCTAACTCAACTAACTGGACGAAAAAAACAAGAAAGAAAAGTCAGTCACAGAAGAGCCATTTTTTTCCTCCTATCCTAAAAGGACTTTTTGTCTTTGCGTATCTCTTTCAAATCCTTCTCTGCTTGCTCAAGCATCCTACAGGATACACGCCTGATTATACTACGGTTTTCAGCGTTGGTTTAAATCATTATTATTCAGCTTTTATGGATCTGGTTTCGCGAGTTTGGAACGCAGGAGGTTTCACTACATGTTCAGCTTTGCAATGGAACCTCAATTTAAATGATTAGATCATGGGAGTGGACAGGTTATCTCTATGGTAGGTATGGTAATATATTTGGGAAAAAAATACTTGAAACCATAAAAAATAGTACTTACAAGAAAATTAATATTGTATATTTTGTTAGGGTTATTGGTATCAAAAATGTGATATTAATAAATGGAAAAGGCTCATTCGAAACAACGACCACATATAGAAGAAGAAGAAGAAGAAGAAGAAGAAGAAGAAGAAGAAGAAGAAAAAGAAGAAGAAGAAGACTGATATAAAAAATAATATCCTTGAATAAATGAATGGACAATAAATATAATCATCAACAGTGACAGCATCAGTGAAACTAGCAGTAAAGGATTAAAGGTTTAAAGGCCACTCATGAATGGCAGAGACAAGGGACAGTGACATTGCCCTATCAAACAGGACAATGCCCAATGACCATATATACTGTACATATGGCCAGCGCCAAAGCCCTTCTCCCCCCCCCCCCCCAAGTTAGGACAAAGGAGGGCCAGGCTAGGGCTTCTAATGAGTTAGCAGATACACCTATAGGCTCCTCCAAAACCCCCATCCTTAGCTCACAAGGATGGTGAGGTAGCGACCAAAGAAACGAACGAGTTTGAGCGAGACTCTAACCACAGTCTGGAAATCACCAGTCAGGGACGTTATTACCACTCAGACCAGTATTTCTTGTAGTCACCAGAATTAGCGGTAGCCACGGTTTCAATACCTCTCCTTGTATGACTTCTGTGACGTTCACTGACTGGGACTCTTCCATTGTGGCGTTAAGCAAGGTCTACAGAGTCCTTGGTGTCAAGGTCTCTTCCATTGTAGCATTTTCCAAGGTCTACAGAGTCCTTGGTGTCAACTTGACCTTAGAATGGTCACGAAATGTGCTACTGTTCGCTAAGTCTTCTTGTGTTTATTCAGACTCTCATTTGACTGTAGTTACATTTCGTCATCTTAATCACTGGTTTTCTGCTATCTATTTTCGCGTTTCATGATAATCTATTAATCTCTTCATCTTTCTCTTTATCAATTTCATTACTTGATAGAAACTAACCCATTTTAAAATATCGGCTATTCATTTTCAATTATTATTACCTAACAAAATATTTGAAATGTCGAATAGATGAGATTTATAAACTTGGATGAATAGTTAAGTTAACAAAGGTTTACAGCGGAGTAAGTTTACTCTCAAATACGGTTTTAAAACAATCTTTAAAACAATCAAAATAGTCTAAAATGGAAGTAAAATCAATATCGAAGAAACGTAACGCTCCCAAAAAGGTGGAAAAGTTACCAGAGTATGTTAACTTTCTACCCAGAGCTCTCACTCCGCCAACACCTAACTGAAAACAGTTGAGCGTCAGCCTAAAATAAGCAACAGACCTGTTTCCAGGGACACAAAAGGAGGGAGAGAATTCCTTACTTAGCAGACGTTAAGAATGGATTCCTGTGTAAAATTGTGGAGGGCGGGGACCTGTCCAAGGGCTCCAACAGGGGAAAATAGCCCTGTGAGGAAAGGAAATAAGTCATGAGAAGAGATAAACAGTATATTGGGAGGAGAGTGATGGAAATGGAGGTACAGTGAACGAGAAGGAGAGGGAGACCAAAGCGAAGGTGGATGGGCTGTATCAAGGATGACCTTCGATCAAAGGGATTAACCGGTGATGAAGTGTGGGACAGAGGTAGATGGAGAACGCTGGCCAGAAACATCGACCCCACATAAAAGTGGGAAAAGATGCAGACAAAGAAGAAGAAGAGGAAGAAGGAAAGGAAATAAGTTAATGAATAAACTACAAGAGAAGTAATAACAATTAAAATATCTTAAGAAGAGTAAGAATATTAATATAGACATTTCATACATAAACTATAAAAAGATATTTGTGTCAGCATGTTCAACAAAAAAACAATAGCTGCTAGTTTGAACTTTTGAGGTTCCACCGGTTCAACTTCCTGATTAGGAAGATCATTTTCATAAACACTTAAAAAAGGAGAGAATTCCTACTTAGCAGGAGAGAGAGAGAGAGAGAGAGAGAGAGAGAGAGAGAGAGAGAGAGAGAGAGAGAGAGAGAGGAGAGAGAGAGAGAGAGGTTGTGTTAAAAAAATTCCGTTTGATTCTATCTTATGCATAAAGGTAACAATGCTTTTATCTCGATCGCTGAAATGTAAAAGCAGATATTCCGGGTGAAATAAGCCCCACCCCCTGATTACGTCATAGCCAATCAAGTTGTCCCCAGAGTTAACAGCGGCCCGCTCCTAACGTGGGAGACAACGTGATTGGCTATGTCATCAAGGGGTGGGGCTTATTTAGTCTGCAATCTTTGCAGCGACTATAGTAACATTATAATGATAGGAATCCACTATTGACGGCATTTGTGGATTATGAAAAAGCCTTTGATAGTGTGCACTGGCCAATTTTATGGAGATTCCTGCATTATTATGGAGTTCCTCTTAAATATGTAAATTTGATTAACTCTCTTCATGAGCATAGTAAGTGCAAAGTTAGGGTTAGTTGAGTCTATCAAATGAATTTCCAGTGAACAGTGGAGTACTCCAAGGGTGTGTTGTCACCTATGTTGTTTATCCTCCTCATGGATTTTTGTAATGCTTACAAAACTTGGAGATGGTGGAGAGGGTTTGGATTGAATTTGTAATAGGAATTTGGCTGACCTAAAGTATGCTGATGACGTTGTCCTTATTAGCAGAACACCACAGGATTTGCAATGCTTGCTTACCAGAATGCGTGAAATATCTCAGGAGGTTGGGCTCACGATAAATAGAAGAAAGACAGATGATGAGAACGGAATATGCAATGGAAGATGAAATATCATTGGAGGGAGAAAAGATTAATGAGGTAGAATCATTTAAATATTTAGGAACGATGATCTCTAATACAGGGTCTTTAGAATTGGAATTTAATGAAAGATTGAAAAAAGGAAATCAGACAATGGCTAGGTTAGATAAAATTTGAAAATAAAATCGCCTGAAATTACACATAAAAATCAGGCTATATATCAGTTTAGTGAGATCAGTGTTACTGTATGGAATTGAGTCGTGGTAGGATATTGAAACAATATTCAACAGATTTTGTAGAAATGAGAACAAAGCCCCCGGAAGAATATTGGGAGTTAAATGGCAGGACATGATTAGAAATGAAAGCATAAGAGAGATTAATCGAGTGCCATATATGGATGAGATCATGGTGAGGGGCAGATGGAGATGGTTTGGTCATGCTCTTCGCACTCCCCAAGAGAGATTAGTTCACTAAACTTTCAACTGGGCTCCACAAGACACTAGAAGAGTTGGAAGACCCATACCTAAATGGCTGAGGACTATGAAGCGTGAAGTAGGAGAGGACGATTGGAGAAGTATTGATTTAAAAGCACAAGATTGAGATGACTGGCGAAATCTAACCGAGGCCCTTTAGGTCAATATGCATAGAAGGAGATGATGATGAATGACAGCCATTCTGAACTGGGAATGTTACTGTTAAATTCCATTTTTTATTCAAGTTTTCGACAAAATGAGGAAAATTCATCATACTTTCCAATTTCAAAATGAAATATCTAAATTCAATATTAAATTCCACAGGTAAATAACTAAATTTAATACTAAATTCCACAGGTAAATAACTAAATTCAATACTAAATTCCACAGGTAAATAACTAAATTCAATACTAAATTCCACAGGTAAATAACTAAATTCAATACTAAATTCCACAGGTAAATAACTAAATTCAATACTAAATTCCACAGGTAAATAACTAAATTCAATACTAAATTCCACAGGTAAATCACTAAATTCAATACTAAATTCCACAGGTAAATAACTAAATTCAATACTAAATTCCACAATAAATAACTAAATCTAAATTAATCTAAATCTAACCGAGGTCCTTTGCGTCAATAGGCGTAGGAGATGATGATGATGATGAATGACAGACCGTCTCTTGAAAAAAGTCTATAATATTACTTTTACTTCATCTCCTTGTTTAACGAAAAAAGAGCAAGGCTAAGCCTCAAATAACCGGAAACTTTGTACTCCACTGAGGATGGCTGTTCCAGACCTAATGTTCCAAGAAATGTGCAAAGTAACCCAACGTAGCATCAAGTTCCGGCCGAAGTCTTCACTTGAAGGAAGATTGAATCAAAGTACCAGAAACAGTAGCATGAGTTACTTGAAGATAATAAAAAAGTCCTTGAATTCATGCTTCGATTAGAGTGCTTGCGTCATTGAAGGCGGCCGACTGGAATACAAAAAAAAAAAAAAAAAAAAAAAAAAAAAAAATCATTGAAGTAATTTGGATATCGATGTTCTGACAAAATCACTTGGCGGAAAATTATTTCCTGTGATTTGGGTAGCATAGTTTGATGGCCAGTGGCCGCTGGTCAATCAAGCACAAGTATTGTGAAGAGGAGGAAAACGTAATTAAATATTTCGAAATGATTTCTAGTCCACCTTTTATTCATTTTTTTAATAATAATAATAATAATAATAATAATAATAATAATAATAATAATAAAAACAAAAATAATAATAATAATAATAATAATAATAAAAACAAAAATAATAATAATAATAATAATAATAATAATAATGTTGATAATGATAATGATAATATTAATCATAATAATATGCAAATACATGGTTAAAATGTTGTTGTTATTATCATTATTATTATTATTATTATTATTAACAATAATAATAATGATAATAATAATAATAATAATATGCAAATACATGGTTAAGATGTTGTTATTATTATCATTATTATTATTATTATTATTATTATTATCAATAATAATAATAATAATAATAATAATAATAATAATAATAATAATAAGGTTAAAATGTTAACCAACAAATAAAAAAATCAGAACACGTAATAATATACTTTTTATTTAAAAGGTTTTCCCTAAACAGGTACCTTTTTCAATATAGAAATAAATATATTTTCCTTTCACAAATACAGCCATGAGGATAATTCGTCTCCATTTTCTCAAAAAAAAAAAAAAAAAAGGAGAAATTAAAAAGGATGGGATTCATCATCATCATCTTCTCCTACGCCTACTGACGCAAAAGCCCTCGAGAGGATTCACTGGCTAGCTACCTCAAAGGATAGCCAGTTCCTTGTGATGCGCAGTGCCTATCTGAGGCAAGTGACCCTTTCCGGTGCATACTAATTCCAGTATAAGATCAACCGCCAGGCATCAGGAGTAAAAGCCAAAGAGACAGTTTGTCCATCGCCTTAAACCCAATCCGTCACCTTGCTGCCAGTGACTTCACCCTTATAGGCTGAAGGGTTATATCAGTTATGAAAAAATGGAAGTAAGCGTCAAGTTACAAAGGTTAGCAATAGAGAGAAAAAAATTGTTGATTATTTTGAAGGGAAAATTAGGGGGTGGTACTTTAACCACAGATTTTAACCTCACCCCTTTTCCAAGAGAGGTTTTCAATTTTTTTAAGTCTATCTTCTTCACAGAAGGTTTCAACCTAATATCTCTTCAAGGGATGTTTTAGAATCCGAGATTATGTATGTAAACACTCTGATAGGGAAGCTGCGATCCAAGGGTAAAACAGCCCAGTGAGGAATAGAAACAAATGAATTACAAAAGAAGTAATGTATAATTAATAATTAGTATTGAATTAAAAGCTCAAGATAGAGTCGACTGACGAAATCTAACCAAGGCCCTTTGCATCAATAGGCGTAGGAGGAGATGATGATGATGATGATGATCTTAAGATCAGTAACAACATTAAAATAGATCGTTCACATATAAATTATAAAAACTTCAAAGAAAAGGGGAACAGAAATAAGAACGAGCTCATTCTTTGGCGTTGAATTACTAACAATTATTATGAAAAACATATTCACATTAATCGGAGACCGATAGAGAGTAGAATGAACTTGTAGTCTAGTTGACTCTGAAATTAATTTTGATATCTGTTGAAGTAAAAAGATGGCATGTGCAACACTACTTTATTCCTTCTCGAATCTGTAGTTAAGTTATTTATCCATTTCTCTTTTTATTCTTAGTTTTTATTTGAAAAAGGAGGAAGTAAAAACCTAGAAAATGTAGGAGAAAATCACTCGATCATGTGAGTAGTGTTGTTTTTGTAGAGGGTTCAACATACTGTTGATGACCCTCCTATAACTTGCATCATGAAAACTGAGTAATTAAATTCATAGCGGACCATAGGTAATAGGTTAGCCAAGGCACCAGCCGCCCGTTGAGATACTGCCGCTTGAGAGTTATGGGGTCCTTTGACTTGCCAGACAGTACTACATTGGATCCTTCTCTCTGGTTACGGTTCTTTCCCTATGCCTACAAAGACACCGAATAGTCTGGCCTATTCTTTACAGATTCTCGTCTGTCCTCATACACCTGACAACACTGAGACTACCAAATAATTCCTCTTCACCGAAGGGGTTAACTACTGCCTGTAATTGTTCAGTGGCCACTTTCCTCATGGTAAGGGTAGAAGAGACTCTTTAGCTATGGTAAGCAGCTCTTCTAGGAGAAGGACACTCCAAAATCAAACCATTGTTCTCTAGTTTTGGGTAGTGCCATAGCCTCTGTACCATGGTCTTCCACTGTCTTGGGTTAGAGTTCTCTTGCTTAAGGGTACACTCGGGCACACTATTCTATCTAGTTTCTCTTCCTCTTATTTTGTCAAGATTTTTATAGTTTATATAAGAAATATTTATTCTAATGCTATTATTCTTAAGATATTTTATTTTTCCTCGTTTCCTTTCCTCACTGGGCTATTTTCCCTGTTGGGGCCCCTGGGCTTATGGCATCCTGCTTTTCCAACTAGGGTTGTAGCTTAGCATTCAATAATAATAATAATAATAATAATAATAATCACGATTTCTCAAGTTCGACGTTTTGCCAAAGCAAGACCTTGAGGAGGGGGAAGTGGAGTGCATGAGTGGAGGACATTCATGACTGCTTACGGATGGAAGATTACACACATTATATCTACGGTTGGAGAGAGAGGTGAATCACACTACAGAACTAACCTTGCACAATCCAAAGTATGTTTTCTACATGTTTTGTGCGAAGGTGGAAGCCAGAGTTCATAGTGAAGGATAACATACGGTCGACATGAGTCTTTTTTTATAGTTTATATATGACATATTTGTTTTTAACGTTGTTAATAGTTTATATATGACCTATCTGTTTTGACGTTGTTGCTTTTTTTAGAATGATTTATTGTTAATTTGTTCTCTTCATTTATTTATTTACTTATTTCCTTTCCTCACTGGGCTATTTTTTCCTATTGGGGCCCCTGGGCTTATAGCATCTTGCTTTTCCAACTAGGGTTGTAGCTTGGATGATAATAATAATAATAATAATAATAATAATAATAATAATAGCCTTTTGGCGAACTGCTGGACTGGGGTTCGAGACCCACTCAAGCTCGATGGTTTTTTCTGTAATTTCTACAACCTCGCCATCCTTGTAAGCTAAGGATAGGGGTATGGGGGAGCCTATAAGTCTACCTGCTGAGTCCATAATAGCTATTGCCTGGCCCTCCCTGGTTCTAGATTGGGTATAGAGGGAGCTTGAGCGCTGATCATATGATTATACGGTCAGTCTTTAAGCCATTGTCCTGCTAGGGCATTGCCAGTGTCCCTTGCCTCTGCCATTATTATTATCATTACTTGCTAAGCTACAACCCTAGTTGGAAAATCAGGATACTATAAGACCGGGGGCTCCAACAGGGAAAATAACCCAGTGAGGAAAGGAAATAAGGAAAAATATATTTTAAGAACAGTAACAACATTAAAATAAAAAATACCTACATGAACTATAAAAACTTCAACAAAACAAAGAGGAAGAGAAATTAGATAAAATAGTGTGTCCGAGTGTACCCTCAGGCAAGCCATAAGGGGTTTAATGTAGCATTTTATCCACAATTTCATTATATAATTGTGTATCTAAGGACGACAATTACACAGTATTCTGTAAGTTTTATTCCATCTGTGACCAGGTTGTGGAATGATCTTCCTAATCGGGTAGTTGAAAGGGTAGAATTTCAAAAGTTCAAACTTTCAGGAAATGTTTCTATATTGAACAGGCGGACATAAGTCCTTTTTATGGTTTATAAATGACATATCTGTTTTGATGTTGTTACTGTTTTTTTTTAAATATTTTATTAATTCTTAATTATTTCTCATTTCGTTTATTCATTTCCTTATTTCCTCTCCTCACTGGGCTATTTTGTCCTGGTGAGCCCTTGGGCTTATAGCATCTTGCTTTTCCAACTAAGGCCGTAGCTTGGCTAGTAATACAACTAATACTAATATTACCTCCATTTCTACTTTGTCACCATTTCTATTTTTGTAAGAGATGTTTTCAACTCAGCAATTTCTGAGGGATAGTTTGAAAAGTTTGAAACCATTCCCGTTTCCAAGGGATCCTTTCGACATTACCTATATTATTATTATTATTATTATTATTATTATTTGCTAAGCTACAAACCTAGTTGGAAAAGCAGGATGCTATAAGCCCAGGGGCTCCAACAGGGAAAATAGCTCAGTGAGGAAAGGAAACAAGGACAAATAATATATTTTAAGAAGAGCAACAATATTAAAATAAATATCACTTTATAAACTATAAAAACTTTAACAAAACAAGTGGAAGAGAAATAAGATATAAGATAGAACAGTGTGCCCGAGTGTACCCTCAAGCAAGAGAACTCTAACCCAAAACAGTGGAAGACCATGGTACAGAGGCTAAGGCACTACCCAAGATTAGAGAACAAAGGTTAGATTTTGGAGTGTCCTTCTCCTAGAAGAGCTGCTTAACATAGCTAAAGAGTCTCTTCTA